>NC_134223.1:23770000-23902500 GCF_965140235.1 Caretta caretta
CTCAGTCACGGATTGAAAGAAGAATTCTGGGGATTTCAATCCACGACCAAAACCTATTGTATTGAAATGAAAAGTGAGGTAAAGTCTAACATACTGATTACGAAGTTTAACACCTTGGCTGACAGTCTCACAGCATTATAATGAGAGGATCTCCAGTTACACAGCAACTGATCGAGACACAGTATGGTGGGTCATGTCACAGATTTCCAGAGGAGTGGGGAGGAACAAGTGTAGAAAGAGACAGAGAACTGCTGCTGTAGAAAGAGACAGAGAACTCAGTGCAGTGTACAGGTCCATCTTGCTGAACTGATGGTAACTCAGGTCAGGCCCAGCTAGCTGCCCACACTGGCACTCCAGCTTTGATTTTATTCTGCTAATTTTTAAATTGCCTTTTTGCTCTCTATTTTCAGTCCCATGCCAGCTGAGCTTTGCACTGGATGTTTGGATGCTCCTGAGGCAAAGAACCTGATCTCTGGTCTTGGAGGAGGTTGAGTCAGGAGAGAAGTAACAGACTGAGCATTTGGTCAAAGGTGGGGTAACTGCAGGGACCTCCCCAAAAGAAGCTGGCATAGTCCTGGGTGGCCAGAGAAATGTGCAGCATATCCGACTGTCTGACTCAGAGCTTGGCAAAGATTCTATTGACTGCATTGTCTGGAAATTAATTCTGGCAACACAAGAGGAAGTGAAGTGGTTAAATGAAGGTGCTGCATGTGGTGTGACAGTTACAAGTGCAACCTCAAGCAGGCCTCTGCCAGCAGATCCTGTATTTCAGGTTGGTCTGGAATCCCCTTCTTTTTTAAAGTACTTTAGATCTAGCTGTCCTCCCTCCAGAAGAGGCTCTTCTGGAAAACAAATGTGTGTATGAAAGAGAGTGAGCTCGATGGCCTGGCCATGACCCATACAGTAGCCTGGCTGTGAAATAGTTGAGTTTCAGTCTATACTGCAGGTTGGACCCATGCTATAACTGAGTCAGGGAAAACTGTGGCGTAATCATGTTCCCTGATGTTATTGCACTTGTGCTGTGGATAGACCCAGAGCATTTACAAAGGTACAAAGACACTCATTGCCCTGTTTGGCTGCCAGCCCACCCCAGAAGTGAGAATCTGCTATGCTCTCTGTGCTGATGACCATACAAAGGTCTCTGCATATTACCACTCCCACAGGTTTTTCCTCCAGAAAGATGAGTACTAGACCTAATCCCTACTTGAAACTTTGTATATTTCCACCTTTCCAGACCAGGGTCATAATACATATGTATACTTAGTGGACCAGTCACCATGGTATCTAGGCACCAGAGTTCCTGGAGGAATTTCCTGCTTTACAGATAGGAGAACAAAAGGGTTTTCAAATCAGTATTCCAGTCAGTTACAATCCTGTTTGACACGCAGAATGACACAGTCTAATCTAAAATATTGTTATCCAGGCTTTGGCACTTCCTTGGGTTACTTTCCCTCCCACCAATCAGCTCTCCCAACTCATCCACAGAGATTCTCCAGCTTTGGAAACTTGTCCTTACCGAGCCACAACACTGCTTGTGTCAGTTGCCCAGACTCCTGCAAAGGCTTATAGGAGGAAAGGTGACAGGCAAATGAACTTTTTCTGGGTTGGTAAGGGCATGGTGAGAACGCTACAGGCCCTTTCTATGGTGCTGTTCACTGCAGCTGATTCAGCACCTTCCTTGAAAGATTCAGAGGTAATGTTTTCAGTTTAAGAAAGTCTGAGAGGCAACAGCTCAGTCTGCATTACCAGTGTCTGTAGCGAATGAACTGCAGGAGTGAGCTTTCCATAGTACAGAGGGTGTACTGATTGCAAAGCTGACAGTGGCTTGCACCCATTACATTATATAAAAGCGTGCATTACTCCTTCAGCAGGATTGAGACCTGGAGGATTGAATACTTGATGCAGCATTGTCTGGTGGTCTGAGAACAGGATTGGGAGTTTAGGAGGACTATGTAATTCCTTACCTATTTCACAGATACATTGTAAAGAACAGTTATTGCCTGTACAGATCTTTGAAGATGCAGTGTGCTGCAGATGATCTAAGTGGTGACATCAGCACAGAAAATTTCCTGCAGATTTGTGTTCCAGTGAATCTCCTTACTGGATTATGAAACAAAATGGACCTTCTTATAATATGTGTTCTGTTTTGTTGGCACAATAAGGGGCAAAGGGGGCACAGTTGGTTGTGACTCTCTATTTGTCACTTTGCAGACAGACTGTCACCCAAATCTGTGCTAAGATGGCTGATTGCTCACTCAGGGCTGCTGGACTAGATGGACCCATGCTTTGGTCCAGAATCACAATTCCTGTATTTTGTCTACCAGTAATGAACTTTTCTCTTTTGTCTGTGCTTTAGACAGTAACTGACATTTTTTAGCATGCCTCTTATAGAAAATTGGTGCACGTCTCAGGGCTTTCAAAGTGGGGAAGAGTCCAACAAGAGTTGTCTTTCCTGCTTGCATTGATTATCACAGATATTTGTGTTTTAATCTTTAAGTTTCTTCCCCACAGCTCAGTCTCTCTTTTCATTTGATCTTTGAGAATTGATTATGTTGAAAATGTGACATTAAAATAATTTCCATGGCTCCAGACTCTGACTACACCATGAAAGAGGAAGCAATTGCTCAAGGAGAGGCCTTATCAGTAACAATGTAGATCAGTGGTTCTCAAAGCCAGTCCGCCGCTTGTTCACGGAAAGCCCCTGGCACGCTGGACCGGTTTGTTTACCTGCCGCGTCCTCAGGTTCGGCCGATCGCGGCTCCCACTGGCCAATGGGGGCTGCGGGAAGTGGCGTTGGCCAAGGGACGTGCTGGCTGCCCTTCCCGCAGCCCCCATTGGCCTGGACCAGTGAACCGCGGCCAGTGGGAGCCGCGATTGGCCGAACCTGAGCACACGGCAGGTAAACAAACCGGTCCGGAGCACCAGGGGCTTTCCCTGAACAAGCAGCGGACCAGCTCTAAGAACCACTGATGTAGATAGAAAAGGAGTACTTGTGGCACCTTAGAGACTAACAAATTTATTTGAGCATAAACTTTCGTGAGCTACAGCTCACTTCACTGGATGCATTCAGTGATGTAGATGACACGCACAAAGGGAGACACCTCCTGTATGTTGCTTTCTGAATAAATACTTCTTTAATCTGCAGGAGCCAGAAAGTCCCTTAATGGGTCTGATTGCTTCTTTTAGCATTCTGAGTAACTTTGGAGCATACAGAATTTTGTTCTTCATCAAGAAAGCAATATGCACCAGCCTAGAAATGCAGAGCCCAAATCCAGTGGGATATGAAATGAGCTAATGGGATCAGAGGAAAATTGGAAGCATTTATTTAGCTATTTAAGATACTCTGAACAAATAATTTCAGTTTCCTGTTAACATGCCAACAACCTCTATGGGTGGGGGAATGGTATCTTATGCAAGAAACAGACAGCAAGGCAGCTAAGGCCTTTGTTGCTTTATCAGAATTTAATGATGGTGAAGCACTATACTAATATCAGGTTCCTCCAGCCCCTCAGAATCTAAGAAGTGGAGGATTCTGGGAAAGTTTCTCCCATGCATCTGCATCAAGAAAGGAAAATACAAAGCCCTAGAGACCAGACTTCATAGATTGATCTGTAAAGTTGAACATCAATGGGGATCAAGTTAACAAAACGGGTCCCCAGGAAAGAAAGACCAAGTCTTTAAAGTCTCCAGCATGGAAAATAAATTGAGAGACATGTAAAAGAGAAATATAAACCAAAGAAGAGCAGACTCCAGGTGAAGGAGGAAGCCACAGTCTTCACAGGGCCTCCTTTCTTTCCAGGGTAGGAGGTGATGGATGTAGTCCTTTGGATACTGATCAGAAGGGAATTCATTTCCCAGCTGTTTTCTATTCTCCCTTGTTAGTTTTTGCTCCCACGGTTCTATAGCAAATACCGGATCTTAGCGCCTACAGTACTGTGCAGGAACTGCAGCTTTACTCATGTGTGACTCACAGGATACTGCAAACCACCTACTGTAACAGCTGGCCAGATGTCATTGCAAAGAGAGCATAAACTGGGTCTGAATGCCATTTAGATTTATTCAGAAGCATAATAAACTGCCTGCTGCCTTCATGAGCTAGAGTTTGCATTTTAAACCCATGAGGGATGGTTGTTCTTTGTTTTCTTAAGATGCTTTTAATTCACTGTACAAACATTAGAAAACCATCAGCACAAAACTTAAGCCCTCACACAGACAAACTCTCAATTGCATAATTAGCAATATACTAGCAGGGGCCTTCTCTAAATGTCCTTATCTCCACATCACAAGCATTAGCCTGTAGGATCAGATCTCAGTTTAGATGAGCTATTACCAGCAGGAGAGTGAGTTTGTGTGTGTATGGGGGTGGGGGGGATGTGAGAAAACCTGGATTTGTGCAGGAAATAGCCTGACTTGATTATGTAAAGAGTTGTCACTTTGGATGGGCTAGCACCAGCAGGAGAGTGAATTTGTGTGGGGGGGTGGAGGGTGAGAAAACCTGGATTTGTGCTGGAAATGGCCCACCTGATGATCACTTTAGATAAGCTATTACCAGCAGGACAGTGGGGTGGGAGGAGGTATTGTTTCATATTCTCTGTGTATATATAAAGTCTGCTGCAGTTTCCACGGTATGCATCCAATGAAGTGAGCTGTAGCTCACGAAAGCTCATGCTCAAATAAATTGGTTAGTCTCTAAGGTGCCACAAGTACTCCTTTTCTTTTTGCGAATACAGACTAACACGGCTGTTACTCTGAAACATCTCTGGAAGAGTGTGATTTCACAGGCCAATTCTGTGGGGCCAGGGGAAAGCACAGTTTATGTCACACCTCTGCCCTTGCCAGCTTTTACGTAATAACTAAAAAAACAAGGAAGCAGGAATTTGGTTAATGCTGAGACTTTTCTTTCCAGCCCTTTTCAAGGTGAGCAGTTTATGTGGTGAGAACTTGCCTCACGTCAGCACCATCTCTACATTTCTACGATTATTCTGCTGGGACTCCGGGAGCTTTAGGGTTATATAAACAGGAGGAATCCCCTGTTATTCCCACTAAGTCCCTTTAAAGCTTAAGAAGCCCAGGTACAGGGATTCCTTGCTTGTTCATGTGATGAGCTTCAGTTATATTCCATAAATGAGTTTTCCTGCACCTTTGAGGCTGTGCACAGGTTGGCCAAGAGACCCAAGCCATTTCCCTGAAGAATGGCACACTATTAATTAAAGGAAAGGCAGCAGCCACTCCTTGTGAAGGGCCTGTGGGTCCCATTTGTCTTCCTTGCTGTTCACAAAATGGGCCATATGGAGCTGTAGGTGCTCAAGCAGGTTTTTCTCTGTTTCTGTAGACTGTAACCATGGTCTTGAGCAGCAAATGGTGATTCTTCAGTTCTGAGTACAGAATGCGAAGACTGGTTCACTAACACTATGTTCACTAACACTCTCAATAACTATGTGCAGTTTGGGACACAGACAGCATGGTAAAGACTGGGCAGAGTAGCGGGGGGAGGTGGGGGAAGCATTTCTCTGTTTCTGAAGCTGCAAGGAACCAGAGAGAACAAGGGAGTGGGCAGAAGCAGATTCTGATTCCACCTCCCCAGTAAGAGAGTGAAGTTCAGTGTCCCTACATGTCACATTGAGGCATTAGAAAGCTTATATAGATGAATATTCCAGTGCCACTTAAGAAGCCATGGGACTTCTGCCCTGGTCTGCTTCTTTAACCACATGCAGCTCCTTTGGTGAATGATTAGAAAAGTGTGTGTGTGAGAAGCAAATTATCACAACTGGAGTGGGATTATGATCATTGTTATATGCTGATCACAATTACAAATGTGAGCTCTCAAAGGCACAGCTAAACCATCTGCCTAGGCATATTACTGCATTGCAAACAGTGTAACAGGAAATCCTCATTAAAGCCAGTGCCTTAACTCTCTTCAAAAAAAACAGGAGTACTTGTGGCACTTTAGAGACTAACCAATTTATCTGAGCATAAGATTGCGTGGGCTACAGCCCACTTCATCGGATGCATAGAATGGAACATATAGTAAGACGATATATATATATATACATACAGAGAATATGAAAAGGTGGAGTAAGAGGCTAATTAATTAAGATGAACTATTATCAGCAGGAGAAAAAAACTTTTGCAGTGATAATCAAGAT
Source organism: Caretta caretta (assembly GCF_965140235.1). NCBI lineage: Eukaryota > Metazoa > Chordata > Testudines > Cheloniidae > Caretta > Caretta caretta. Next base: position 23,776,147 of record NC_134223.1, read on the forward strand.
GGCCCATTTAGACAGTTGACAAGAAGGTGTGAGGGTACTTAACATGGGGAAATAGATTCAATATGTGTAATGACCCAGCCACTCCCAGTCCCTATTCAAACCCAAGTTAATTGTATCTAGTTTGTAAATTAATTCAAGCTCAGCAGTTTCTCGTTGGAGTCTGTTTTTGAAGCTTTTCTGTTGCAAAATTGCCACCTTTAAATCTGTTACTGAGTGGTCAGAGAGGTTGAAGTGTTCTCCTACCGGTTTTTGAATGTTATGATTCCTGATGTCAGGTTTGTGTCCATTTATTCTTTTGCATAGAGACTGTCCGGTTTGGCCAATGTACATGGCACAGGGGCATTGCTGGCACATATCACATTGGTAGATGTGCAGGGGAACGAGCCCTTGATGGTGTGGCTAATGTGATTAGGTCCTATGATGGTGTCACTTGAATGAATAAGTGGACAGAGTTGGCATCGGGCTTTGTTGCAAGGATGGGTTTCTGGGTTAATGGTTTTGTTGTGTGGTTGCTGGAGAGTATTTGCTTCACGTTGGGGAGCTGTCTGTAAGTGAGGACTGGTCTGTCTCCCAAGATCTGTGAGAGTGAGGGATCATTTTTCAGGATAGGTTGTAGATCTTTGATGATGCATTGGAGAGGTTTTAGTTGGGGGCTGAAGGTGACCGCTAGTGGCGTTCTGTTATTTTCTTTGTTGGGCCTGTCCAGTAGAAGGTGACTTCTGGGTACTCTTCTGGCTCTGTTAATCTGTTTTTTCACTTCAGCAGGTGGGTACTGTAGTTGTAAGAATGCTTGATAGAGATCTTGTAGGTGTTTGTCTCTGTCTGATGGATTGGAGCAAATACGGTTGTATCTTTCTTTCTCCTGCTGATAATAGCTCATCTTAATTAATTAGCCTCTTACTGCACCTTTTCATATTCTCTGTATGTATATATATATCTTCTTACTATATGTTCCATTCTATGCATCCGATGAAGTGGGCTGTAGCCCACGCAAGCTTATGCTCAAATAAACTGGTTAGTCTCTAAAGTGCCACAAGTATTCCTGTTCTTTTTGGGATACAGATTAACCCGGCTGCTACTCTGAAACCTGTCTTAACTCTCTTCAGTTAAACTGGAATTTGAAGAGGAACACTGGAGTGCAATTCACAAAGAATCAGATGCATGCAATGCAGGTCACATGGCTGAGGGTTCTGTTTGTCCTGATTACCTGTCTTTCTCTATTCTGCCTTATTTGTATGACCCCATTTGCACAGAGTTACCTTATACTGGAGACTTTGTGGCAGGATGCACGTTGGAGAGACAGGACTGCTCCTATCTGCATGGGAATTTGCTGTAGGCTTACCTCCATTTCCTGATTGCCTCTGGTTTCACATGCTTGTTATCTTAGGATCTAGTGCAGAGAGATGCAGCCCCAGTAAGACTGACAGAGCCATCTGATCCTTTCCTATTATGGTTGCTGAGATGCAATTTTATTCCTGAATTTATGTTCAATAGTTTCATACTTCTTTGGCATATCAAATGAGATATTACATATGCAGTGTGTTGGATATGCTAATTATAAACTGAACAGTGCTCAACTGGCGGAACTGCTCACTGATTCTAGTTGGAGTAGTTTTCAACCCAGTGCTTGGTAAATACTTAGTTTTGTGTAAAACGGCTGCTTGGCTCAGAGACTGCACCCAGGGCATCAGGCCACTTGTTCTTGGGAATTTTAATTCCCTCATGCTCTTGTCTCATTGGTGGGTCCTATACACAGCCTGTGCAGTTTTATTGACCTCTACCCTTCAGACATATCAACCCTTATATAAATATTGGCTGAAGCCATTTCTGACTATATAGAGAGACAATAGAAGACACCTCCTTGTATGTTTTTCAATGTCTTAAGTGTCAGTTACTTCTAACTGCAGCAGATTGCCTGCAAATTGCACCAGATCATGGGATTTTGCTTCTGCTAGAGATTCTCTGACTGAGGAGTTTAAGCACAAAGTAAACAAAGCCAGACCAAAGTGAAAGTTGGATGTGGGATTTGAACTTTGTATAGAACACTTTAAATATGTTCCTTGGCATCCTTTTGTAGGAGACAGAAGGAAAAAGATGTGTGTGCTCCCCTAACACCCAAACCCTCCAATGAGTATATCCATGGACTACACTTAGAAGAGCTCTAGAAACCAGGACTGACCCCACAACCAGCACGGTCTGTACGCCCCATGTGCTTTCCCCCTTCAGAAGAGGGAGTCTGCAGCTTTCAGAGTGATCATCCAGGATGCTGTTGTTAGATGTGTGTATAAGCTCGAAAGCATGTCTATCTCATCAACAGAAGTTGGTGCAGTAAAAGATAACCCCTCATCCACATAGTCTCTCTAACATCTAGGATATATCAGTGGTATTGAATCTATCTGAGGCACAGAGCCTCTTCTCTTGCTTCTGAGTCTCCAAGGAAGCTGCATGTATTTCATTTCCGTCTTCCAGGGAAAACATGAAGGTTACTGCTGTGCATGCAGACAGAACACCAGAGGTTACTAGTTCAGATTTATTACACATTACATCATTTTATTGCAGCAACTGACTCATTAGATCAGTTTATTTAGCAATTAAATAATATTAAATGAGGAAACTGTATCAGCAATACCAGCCCAGGCCCAGCTGACAGCACAGCCTACTCCCTTTTCTAATCAGCACCCTGATACATTTATCTCCACTCCCAGAGACAGGGAGAGAGCAGTTGTACCTGGATATAGGCTAGTAGGGAACATGGATGATAAGGAGAGAGAGAGGATGAGACTTTAAAAGTCTGTAACCTTTATTACTATAATTATTATTTATTTCTATTATGGTAGTGCCTAGAAGCCCCCATCATGGCTCAAGATGCCATTGTGCGCAGTGCTGTACATTCAGAGTGAAAGAGATGGTTCCTACCCCAAAGAGCTTACCATCTAAGTAATAATGAATGATATAATTGAATGAATCTGGACGTGAAGGCTGCAGGCTTTATATGAACTTTGCACTGGTCCTAAGCCCATCCACTCCTATCCCTAAACTCTGCTATTGCAGCTTTCTCCTGACCTGCTGCAACTCCATTCCTGACCCTGATACCAAATTCTGCCAAAGCACCTTAACCCTGCCCAGCAAAACCCCTTCTGTTCCACTTCCACTCCACTAATCACTGGCAGTTGTACCTGATACCAGAGATGGTTTTCTGATGTTTACGAAAAACCACTGGAGGAGATATTGAACTCACTACACTCCTTTCATTTGTAAGTTACCTCCTCGCTTCAGAGAATGCAGTCAGGTGCAGTGAACACATGGGTCATTGATAAGGCTATGATTTTTTCATGGAGGTCGCGGAAGTCACAGAATCCGTGACATCCAGCAATTTCCATGAATTCAGCCCTGTAGGCCAGGAGCGAGTGGCAGGGGGACCCGGGATCTCCAAGCCGCTGTAGGCGGTGGGGGTACCCTGAAGCTCCTGGTCACCACGGGTGGCAGGGGTACCCCGGAGCTCTGAGCCACCAAGGGCGGTGGGGCCCCTGGAGTTCCAAGCTGCCACGGGTGCCTGAGGTCCTTCAAAGCTCGTGGCCACCATGGGTGGTAGGGGTACCCTGGAGCTCCAAGCCGGGGGACTCTGGAGCTCCGAGCCCCCAGAACTTGGAACAGCCCCCATAGCTGCCCAACCTCTGCAGGTGGTGTGGGGACCCTGCAGCTGGGCTCCCCATTTTGTCAGGGATATTTTTAGTAAAAGTCAGGGACAGGTCACGGGCTTCCGTGAATTTTTCTTTATTGCCTGTGACCTGTCTGTGACTTTTACTAAAAATATCCCTGACAAAATCTTAGCCTTAGTCATTGAGCCCCCAACTCCTGCCTATGTCTGTAGTTGTATGTGAATGGTTTGGAGAGTCCTTACAGACCCCACTAGCACCCTCCAGACTCAAAGAAAGGAGAACTGGGTATGCAAGGACAGAGAAGATGTTGCCAAAAACATTTTAAAGAAAGAGATTGTATTTTATGGATCAGAAAACACATTATCTCTTAGAATCTCATTTTGAGTGACTGTTTGTGCAGTAAACCCTGGAATATCTGCAAAGCAACATGCTGTGGTTGCTGAACAGGAAAATGACTTTCCTGCATTGGCTTGTCTCTAATTATAAGAGCGCATATCCTGCAGTCTTTTTTACCGTTTCAGAATGCTTCATTCTTCTGTGTGCACTACATGCTCTTTATTGGAATCACTCACCAGTAGAAAACAGATGAAAATAATTCTAGTCATCACTGAGTTTCACACAACTACTTGGTCTCTTCTAGGCATTTCTGTCACAACTGAGTCTTTTCAGAGACAGATCGCAGTCTGTAATAGTAATAAACACACATATCAAAACAAGGGCAGTTATTTAGGGGGTACATATTTGAAGAGATGTGTAGTTGGCATATGCATAGGCATCACAATACAAAAGCCCTACAATACAGCTACACAATTAAGCTGAAGTTTTAGGGCCAAATTTTCACATAGGCCTTTACGCAGAATAATTTAATAACAATCCTTCTCAAATAGAGCAATTTATATTTTCACAGCACTCTGTAGGTAAAACTGAGTTACAAGATGTGCAAATGTGCATTTTACAATCACAAAATGGTGACAGCACCAAACTGGCAGGTGCATCTTGAGATGTTTGTTCAAAAGTGGGTCCCTCTTTGAGCTTGATTATTATGGCATAGCTGACACCCAGTGTTTAAATAGCAGACAGCTTTAAAGAGCCTGGTCATTTGAGGTTACTGGCATGAGAAAGCAGGTCCTCACTCACCTTACAGCTGAACGTAGCTTATGCCACCCATCATACACGTGTCCGCAAAATCATGGGAGGGATGCTCACTCCTGAGACAAAGATAATATCCTTTCCTTTTGAATTCTGACTAGTAATACACAGACTGAGTTAGTTCTGAGCAAATAAAACTCGTTCTTCATCCCATTCTGAACTGAACACTCTTTCCCTGCATCTCTCCAGCTACCAATAGCTGGGTGGCAGGACATTTCCATTTCTCCAGCACTAAGTGACTTCTACAGCTGGCAATGAAGCTACATTCACCTCCACACACCATAGGAAACAGATATTCACTGGGCCTTTCTGCAGTTGGAGGATAAAGTCTCCTGTCTAATAGGGCTAATTTTGGTCAGCTGGAACAACATCAACCTGGTTCAGTCTCTTGGCTGAGAGCTGGGAGGCTCCACTCTCTGCATGAAATCCTGGCCGCATTTAAGTCAACAGGAGTTTTATCATTAACGCCACCGAAGCCAGGATTTCATTCTCTTTCCCCCAACAGGGATTGTTCAGGCCTGGCAGGGCTTCCTCGGAACACATCTAAGTTCAGGGTTAGAAGTTGGAACTTTGTGCTGCAGACTCCCTGGTGCATAAAGGTCACACGTCTGCATCAGGTGATTGTCCCCACTCTGCCAAGCCAGTAAGCTGCCATTGCCAGGCCGACAGCTGCCGCCAAGACATGCTTGCGCTGTTAGTTTTTAAATCACTGTTATGGTGCCATATACCTGCGCACTCTGATATTCCCTATGTCTATTTTTGCCATTTAATTATGGATACCCTTCAAATCCTGGTGGTGGAGGTTCCATCCTGTAAATACTTGCAAATACGGTAACCGTGGCTTAGCTCCATGGCCCAGCAGCATTAGGGGAGGTCAGAAGGCAGCGCTGCATTGAAAAGAAGGCCTCAGGATGGTTTGAGTTAGCACAGTTAGTTCAGAATTGAGTCCGTCCAGGTATGTCTAGAGGACACTTGCATTAGTGTAAATTTCACCTTCTTCTGACCCATCAATGTTTGTTACACCAGCTCAGACCCTCCCATATACCAACCTGTAATTTACACCCTCACCTATGTGTGATAAATGGGTATACATCTCAGGGATTATGCATTGGTGTCAGTCAGGATAAAGTTGCAGCCAGAAGAAGGCCAGATCAGGAGCAGAATGAAAGCATAAGTAGGTGTAATTTATGTACATGCATCTTCACTTCTGTTGTCCATGTGTTACACCTGTGTCTGTAAGTCATCTCCGTGCAGTTTCCACTGTCTGCAAAGGGCCAGGGCCATGAGGACCTGCAAGATAGAGGCTCTTGCAGAACAAGGGATATGCTCTGTATTTATATTTCCTTAATCTACAGTAAATCACCTAGGCTGAGAGTCCATATTTGCTTTTTGTGTGCAAACACGTGAAAGCAGGGAAAGGTACCTATGTTACACTCCTCCCCATCTCTGCATTAGTTGCTTTGCTTGCAACACCCTCCTGTGCCAGCCCTCTGGGGTGTGACTTATGTCTACCTAGGCTGATGGGTCAAATGCTGCCTGCTTATGGTACCAAAATGAGACATCACTTGCAATAAATTGGAGTGATGTGAAATAGGAATTAAGTTATACATGGAGAAGAGGGTCCACCTCCAGGACCCTCTTCTCCATGTATAACTTAATTCCTATTGTAGTTAACGTGCTGAGAGGTTGGAAGAAAGCCTCAGTTTTAGCCTCTTCAATATCTGATCGTGTGTGCCTATTGTTGAGTGACAAGGGACTGTTAGACTCTAACTCCCTACTGTATTACATGATTTGGGATTGCACACAATAAAAGACACTAGAGAAAACTACCCCCCTCCCCACTCCTAATTCTAACACAATGTGCCTGTGTCTTTGTCAGACACAGTGTCTTTCTTTTGATCGGGGAGAGAAATGTTGTTGCTGCCTGTCAACCCCAAAGGGAAGACACCAGTGATTCATTTATATTAATCTCTCTACCTTTTGCACTCTGAATTCATGCAGACAATGCAGGCAAAATTTTTCCTCTGCTGCCTGACCTACCCTACCCTTGCACTCCTAGACACTAGCCTGTTTTCAAAACAGTCTCAGTCCTGCCTTTAGCTATTAATTTTCAAAGAGCCATAAAGGAGTTATGACCCTTTTTCTGCTACCACTTGAACAAGTTAGTTCACAGCAATGTTTCCTTACATTTTAGAAAGAGGATGTTCTCTTAGCAGTGCTGCTGAGTGAAAAGTTAAGTTGGCCTCAACAGGGGCAAGATCTATGAAAAAAAACCAACACTATTTAAGCCCCTGAAACCTGAACTGTCCCAAAGATAATAAGAAGAAACCATCACATGAACAGGGCCAGATTAATCTTTTGTGGGCCCCGGCACCTGGACCGTGCCCCACTTGGCCCTCTTTCCCCCTGCTGCTTGCATGGTGGGAGGAGGAGAGAAGCGAGCAGGAAGTGAGAGGGGAAGGGGGCAGAGTGGACCGAGTGGCAGGTAGGCCTTTGGGCAGAAGAGGCCGAGTGGGGACAGGGCCTTGGGGTGGAGCATGGGCAGAGCAGCAGGGTGGGGCGGGGCCATGATCCAGGCACCAGGGCCCCTTCTGAATGTGGGCACGGCGCCCTTGGCACCATTGTCCTGGTACTGCATATAAATCCTACTTGCATGGCGATAATTATCATCAAATGCAGTGGGAAATTAAGGTTGACTATCTTCCCAGAGAAAAATTCTATGCTGTGTGTGTGTGTGTGTGTGTGTGTGTGTGTGTACATTCACATGTGTGTGTGAGAGAGAGAGTATATGCTGTGTATGTGTGAGTGTGCTGTGAGGACCATATTGTGAAGTCCTTACCCCGGTAAGAGTCTCTTGGAAGTGAATGGGAATTTTCTCTGAGTAATAACTTCAGCATTTGACTCTGTGCATTTTTGGGCATGCACATAACTCACAGTAACTGGAGAGAGCACTGGTCTATGAATAGTAGGATCTTTGTTCTCTGGGTTTGGTTGGCTAAGAGTTGCCAACCCTCCAGGATTGTCCTGGAGTCTCCAGGAATTAAAGATTAATTTTTAATGAAAGATTATGTCATCTAATGAAACCTCCAGGAATACATCCAACCACAATTGGTAACCGTATTTTTACACCCCAATCGTGTGAATGGGATGCCTGCCCTACAGGGTGCACACGGGTGCTGTATCTGGAGTTCATTAGAAAAGCTCTTTGGATCTCGGGGAGAATATGTATAGGTAGTGTGAAGAATCTGGACTGGACCACTGAAAAAGACATGCACAGAAGAATCACAGTAAAGGGAATGACATAGAGAAGCATTGCTGTTGGTGGTTACCAGGGCCGTCCCTAGCAATTCTGGGGCCCTACGCAGCCCCCCCCCCACGCAGGGGGTGGGGGGCAGGCCTCCGTGGGGGGCTGGGGCTGGCTCGGGGGGCACCACCCCCCAGCACTCCCCAGCGGCGCGGCCGGGGCCTGGTTGCTGCACTTCCTGCCATGGTGAGTGCAGACCCTGCCCTGCCGCGGAGCTCAGGGGAGTGGGGCAGGGCTGGGGCAGAGCAGGGGCTGGAGCGGCAGGCAGCTGCGCAGAGCAGGAAATTTGCCAGATTTCCTGGTGGCCTATGCAGCTGCGTATTTTGCGTGTGGGTAAGGATGGCCCTGGTTGTTACATTAAGAGAAACCTGATTGTGCCAGGACTTTGTTCCTCATGTGTTATGTATGAGGCACTGACAAAGGAACATACGGGCTACAGTCGCTGGGCACAACAGAAAAGCATCAGAGTGGAGATGCAGTCTTCCTTCTGAGTGTTCTTGAAAATGTTTTGGCTTCAGCTATACTCTGACAGTTACTGTATTTAATTTGGGGTGGGGACGTGAGACTTGAACAACTATTGTTATGATCAGTGTTCTGAGTAGCTGTGTAATTTACAGGGATTATTTGTTGTTCTTCAATTTTTTCTCTTTCTCTGTTGGCTGAAGCATTTATATCCCATTACCTGCTTTCTGTTTAGCTGTCAGGAGGATTTTTGATAGCATCCCAAAGACCTAGCAGTCTCTCACTGAAGGAGGATTGGTCATTTCCTTTCTATAAAGGGTGGGTTCATTGGATCAAGTGACTATTAAGCACCCACACTGGGTGCCTGGAGAGTAGGAGGAAAATGAAGAACCTGGTTCCTGTTTAAAACTCTCAGTCTGAGCCTGTTTCCTAAACCAGCTAATTAGAGGCATGCTCCCAGAATTTCAAGTCAAGCATAGAAATGATACACATCTGGGCTATGCGGCTTCTGCTGAATCCCAGAGCTGCTGCAAGTTTGTGATTTCGAGGGAAAAAAAACCCTTTTATACTTTTAAACAAAAGGAAAAATTTACACTAAATGTGGAACATTCCTTAGCAATTTTGCGTTACATTCTTGTAACACATGCAGAAAATATTTTCTAGCAGAGAAGTTTAAGTCTTGAAACATCTATTCACCAGGGCAGGATTTTCCCTTCTGGATTCACTGTGACCTACTTCACTATATAGGAAAACCTTGTTTGCAAACTTGTTTAAATGCAATTCAAATCTAGTTCTCAGTAACTCAGTCTGTAGTAGTTTAAAGGGCAGGGTTCAAAACCAGTTGACATGTGTCTCTGTTCTGAACTGGCGCCTCTCTGAAACTACTATCTTGTTCTCTAGAATTTCAGATTTTATTAAAAATGTAAGTCTATTATTATTGTGAAGAAAGCCTAAAAAGTATGAACCAAGTGCAGCCAAGGCAGAGATGTCTGCCTGAGTCTGCATTGAGCCTAGACTAATAACTCAGTCAGGTGTGAACTGCCCTATTCATCTCAGCAAGGAGTCAACAACGTAAACATTTAAATTATAATCACTGGGCATCTGAGTTAACTATTTCATGCCTCATATGTGACAGGATTGTGAGCATCACAGATCTACACAATTTACTGCAAGTGATGTCTCATTTTGGTACCATAAGCAGGCAGCATTTGGGAGACACCACCAAGGAGAAAACAAGGCCAAAGAGCCTGCTAGAATGCCTGAGTATATTCAAGCTCAAGGAGCTTGTGTAGCCAAGTGGTAACACAATTATATTTTAAATAGCTGCACAAGCTGCTGTGACTGGCATCTGATTTTGGTGATTCGCATGGGCAGAGCTTGGAAAAGTACCATTTGTTTAGCTCCAATCTGTGCCCTGTGAAAGATCTAGTATGCATAAACCACTGTCAGAAAAGGCTTTTAAAAATATTTTCTAAACAAAGTGGAACACTCGTTAACCCTCAGGGGGTCGCAAAATTATTATCTGGGGGGTCGCGAGCTGTCAGCCTCCACCCCAAGCCTCGCTTTACCTCCAGCATTTATAATAGTGTTAAATATTTAAAAAAAATGTTTTTAATTTATGGGGGGGGGGGTCGCACTCAGTCTTGCTGTGTGAAAGGGGTCACCACTACAAAAGTTTGAGAACCACTGGTCTAGTCCATACAGTGAGGAGTCAGCGCAGCTCAACAGAACCCAGATGCACTGGGCTATCAGAGAGAGTGATAGTGTATTTTAACTGAGCTCCCAGATGCAGGTGGAAAAGCCAGAATAGACATTTTCTTTTGACCCTTTGCCAGCCTTGTCTTTGGCAAGTTACTGACCTGGTACATAATAATCTTCTGTAGTTCTCCCAGTTACTGGGCGCTATCCATTACTATTTGTCTTACACAATAATTATACTTCAGGGTTAGAATGAAAAATTTCCCTGGACAAGACCTGCTATTGCATCAGAGCTGAGGCTCCTAGTCTATGAACATTCTGGCAGAGGCATACAAGCAGTTGACAGCAGTAACCTCTTACACATTAAAAAAAGCCAACACTACACTGCAAATTAAAATTGATCAGTCCTCTCAGCATGTAGCAACTGCACAGATTCTGATAGATGGGGGAAAATAATACTGCATTACTGGGGGAAATCAAATACTTCAGAGAGATTTCAAATTGCTTGTTCTATCCATTCAAAAGCTGTTGCTCTGGAAAAAGACAGCATGAAGACATTTGATTATCTTAAAGACACATCAGTCTTGTGTGCGTGTGTGTGAGAGAGAGAGAGACTACCATTGATGTTGTTAGGAGTAAGGTATATGATTCATTAAGGGGAGGTGGCATGCTACAAAGTGAAAGATTATGGCTGCTGCCCTGTTAAATACATTGAGCATGTTTGTTTGCACCAGTGGTAAAATGTGAGTGAAAAATGGCTTGAGAATATTCCTTCCACAGCCTGATATAAGGAAAATCTAAATAAAAGGTGCTGTGTCCCTTAGGTCCTGTCTGCAGGTATTGCTGATCTTTCACAGGGTAAATCTCAGACAGGGCTTGGGCTCTAGCACAGCACAGTGACATGCAGGCCTTGGTGTCTCCCTGTAGGACCATCCAGAGACAGAAGGCCTCTGAGGCTTGTTAACATGCTGCATTTTTTTCTATGTGAATCCTGCTCCTCTGGATTATTTGACTATGTGCCAAATCACAAACGCTTGGAAATACTATTTCAGCATTTGTTTTGTGTCTGGGGAGCAGACTGACAAGATCATTGGTGGCATTTTCTGTGTCATAATTTGCACTTGTGCCTATATTGTTCAATTTCACGTCAGTTTGCCTTCAGCAGCAAACACACCCATTAGAACAAGGAGGCCATCTCAAGAGCATTGCTCAGTATGTCAGCTATGGCTATAATTGTAGCATCTACTTTTAAACCAGATGTTTTCTGGTGATTCATGCTGAAGTGAGCTGTAGCTCACGAAAGCTTAAGCTCAAATAAATTGGTTATTCTCTAAAGTGCCACAAGTCCTTCTTTTCTTTTTGCGAATACAGACTAACACAGCTGCTACTCTGAAACATGCTGAAAAGTGTAGCCAAACTTGGCAGTTTAACAGATATCGTCAAACACGAGGTTTTGAACAGTGTGTCATATTACACCAATACCACATTGTGGTTACTAGAAGCAAGATGAGTAAAAATATGCTAATTAGTGCCATATGTGAGTTTGTATAGTAAGACACTAGTCTAGATCCCAGAAACATCAGAATTTAGGGCACTAAAGCTTTTTCCTCCATGAGTCATACCTGTCTTTTATAATTTGAAAACCAGTTTATGAATCATTCATGAATACTCCTGCTCTTATTTGGCTAGATGGAGGTTCACTCCTATGTCAGCTTCTGATGGGCTCTGACAACTGCACCAGGGTCCTCCTTCCTGCTGGCAGGAAATAACACTATCTGAAAATTATTAAAGCAAGTCTATTTTACAGTCATGCCCATGCTCATCCAGCTGCTTCCAGGCATGCATGAATGATTAAATGAACTGCACAACACACTGTGTCCCCATGACTAAGAGACTGCCTTTCCTGTCCAGATTCCATCCATGGGTTACGATGAACAACCTGACCAGTTATGGCCTCTGGAACAACTCTCTGACCAGATAGTCAGACTCTCAGGGAGAAATGCAGTTTACGTAGAACTTGCTTATTGATCATGAACTGATTGTATACTGTAAAGTACTAGCAAAGTATGTGCTGTCTATGACTTCTACGTAGAAGGGATGATACTCAACCTACTATTGCAATGCTCAACACAGAGAAAATAATCTAACACTGAATATTTCTTTATTAATACTCAGATCAGTTACAGTAAAAAACAAACTGTAAGAACATGAAAAAGGAGTACTTGTGGTACCTTAGAGACTAACCAATTTATTTGAGCATAAGCTTTCGTGAGCTACAGCTCACTTCATCGGATGCATACTGTGGAAAGTACACAAGATCTTTTTATACACACAAAGCATGAAAAAATGGGTGATTACCACTACAAAAGGTTTTCTCTCCCCCCACCCCACTCTCCTGCTGGTAATAGCTTATCTAAAGTGATATCAAATCCAGGATTTGTGCTGGAAATGGCCCAACTTGATTATCATACACATTGTAAGGAGAGTGATCACTTTAGATAAGCTATTACCAGCTGGAGAGTGGGGTGGGGGGAGAGAAAACCTTTTGTAGTGGTAATCACCCATTTTTTCATGCTTTGTGTGTATAAAAAGATCTTGTGTACTTTCCACAGTATGCATCCAATGAAGTGAGCTGTAGCTCACGAAAGCTTATGCTCAAATAAATTGGTTAGTCTCTAAGGTGCCACAAGTACTCCTTTTTTCTTTTTGAGAATACAGACTAACACGGCTGTTACTCTGAAACCTGTAAGAACATTAGGAAACTTTTACAGATATATTGTTAATAGATATTGAAATTATTTTACCAAGCACTTCTCAATTACTTATGAAACACTGGATACCTTCCATCCTTGTAATATACAATCTTGAGAGGATTTATGTTTACAAACATAAGCTGGAGCCTTCACTTAGTATCATGACACCAGTGAATTATTACTTAACACTTGGTATTTTACATAAATCTATAAAACTAAATATGGACATTTATGCAACACATGTGTGAACCAGCCCTACCCCATCTTCTCTCACTACATAACACATTTATCTCTATACTTTCTTTTCCATTTGTTTGCATTTTACAAAACAACAATTTTTTAAATTTAACAAAGAAAGAAGGTTTAGAAACAGCATTGGCCTTGGTATGAAGCCCAGGGACTGGAAAGTCCATATGGTTGGAGTCACCTAAGTGAGTCATTTCCCAATCTTCTGACTGCCCATCTCCAGTAAATGAACCACTTTCCAATTTCTAACAGCTCTTTTTTAATCACATGGAGGAAAGGAGCCAGCATCTTTTCTGCGGCCCATGACTGGGTGTTAATGAATCATGAATGAGGGAAAGGTGCACTTACAAAAACATCTGTAGGAGCACTGAGTGTTGAGGAGAGGTACAGAGTGTGGAAGTATCATGGAAAGAGGAGCATGGAAGATCAAGGGAAGGGTATTGGGGAGTCAAACAGGGATAGAGGACCATGGGACAATGAAGAAACCTAGATCAGGGCATAGGGAGCATGAGAAAAGGGAGTATATGAAGATGGTGTGGAAGAGCTTAAAAAAACTAGGCAACTGCAGAGAATGCTTGATGAGCTCCAGGAAGTCATTGGAGCATTTGGAATTTACTTTTCTATGCACCAAGCATCAAACCCCTGTGTCTCTGAAGTGTTTACTAGAGCAGAGGTTCTCCAACTGCTCCATGGAGAAAGCTGGCTAGTCACACACTGCTGTCTCCTCCTCTTCATTTCCAAATGCACATCATCATCAAGACAAATCCAAAAGGGACGTAACCTCCTTGCAGATTGAGCATCACCTGAATTGATCTCTAGCTAGGTCCTTAAAATGGTCTGTCTGGATGTTCAGTCTACCTCAATCATTAGTGAGCTTAGCACACCTTCAAAGCTTTTGGTAATAGTATGATTGTTGACTGCATAGCGGCTTTCCTTGGCAAATGCACTTCATAATTCATTGGTCTAGTAATATATCCATACCAAGAAAGTTGATAAAATTAAACCAGTGCTAACAGAGATGGTTGCTGGGTTTGGCTATGAATATCTTCATTGCTGATCTTGTCCTACCACTTAATATGGAGCAGCTGACAAAAATAATGCAAACTGAAAATGTCAATTCGTTGTTCTTCAGGGTTTCTTAGCACCCATGTTTCACTGCCTTCCAACAGAGTTGGTATAATCGTGGTTCTGTATATTCACAGCATTGTAGTAAACCTGATGTCCTGACATCTCCACAGAAGCTGCAGAAGGACCCAGAATGTGGTGGCAGCAGCTGCTATGAAAATCCACATCTTTTGAACATATCCCAGTCCTGTCTATGATGCTACCCAAGTACTTAACAGATGCTACCTGTGCGATATCCTCTTTGGACAGGTTACTACTGAACAGGTTGTAATCTAGCATTGGATGCTGCTTGATGGTAATGGTCAGGGATTTAGTTTTATCTAGATTAATAACCTGACCAATGCATGCTACTTCTTTCCTGATCAGATCAGCCATCAGCTCCAGCAGTCACCCATCTAAGCCAACAAGGCAGTGTCATTAATACATTTCAGGGCTCCAAGTAAAATGGTGTTCAGTTCATTGCCACCAGCGGCTGCATCCTCAAAGTTATTCATCAACCAATATACGCCAATATTGAACAACAGTGGTGCAGGAACGCAGCCTTGAGTAACTCCTTTGGGGACAGAAACCATGCCATGTATCATTGACTTGAACATTGCTTTCTCTTCCATTATATAGCTCTTTTATCAATGACACTATCTTTGCACAGATGCCAAGTTGCCACATCGGATCCCATAAACTTGCTCCATGCAGTGACTCAAAGGCCTGAGGAAAGTCTGAGTGCTTTGCACGGCTTATTAAATTCTCATAAAGCTCTCTCAAGGAAAAGATTTGGTCGATAGTGTGTGTAAAGGTGCACTAAGCCACACTTTGCCATGAAGTGCAAAACTGATTCTAGACATTACCTCAGAAATAAAGATTTTCCTGGGACCAACAACAGTGCGATACCTGCCTATTCCTGTTCTTCTGTCCCATACTAAACTTCCTGAGCGTATTTGCCCAGGTGACATTATCCTTTCTTATCTGTACATTAACGTTGCTCACTGTAATGACGTCTTTTATCAAGATTTCATTATCAATTGTCTACAATTGCTGATACAAATTATCTGCAGCTGCATCATTGATCTTGGCGTTGGTGGGACCATACACAGAGACGATGGTATGATGCCTGCAGTCAGTACAGAATCAAACACTGATAAATTGCTCATTAATCATGTGCCAATCCTACAATTCTTGTCTGCCATTGGGTGAGAGTACCATGATCTACACTTGCTCAAGCAACCTAGCAGGGCTGTCTGAGAACAAAAATGTATAGTCCTCAACTTTGTTTTCCCCACTTCCTGGCCAGTGCACCTCAGATAAGGCACAGATATTGACGTTCACGGTTTTCAACTGCCTGATGAGGAGGCTAGCTTAAGCAATTTTGGACAATATTTGGACATGCTAGGCACCAATTTTACATTTACCACTGACATACAGAATGCAGAGATGGCCTTTTCACACGTTTTCACTGGTCATTTCTCCCTCCATTGCAGAAACAAACTCTTGACCATTTTGACTTCAAAAGCAATTGACCAGATTGTCACAGGTGATTGGCTTAATTAGAAACACCCTCATGAGATAAACCCATTGATCCTGGAGGACATTTCCAGATGCTAAATTGAATTAAAAGCTAAAAATAGATTATATGTTTCCCGGATGTGGGTTTTCCATGAAAGCAATTGATGCAGGTGCTACAGTGATGTAACCATCAGTGGGAGGGTAGTTGAGTCTGTGGTGTCCCAAATAGGAAGGGCTGTTACTCCATGACAATCTTTTAGTTGGTATGTGCTCCATATAGAATCATAGAATATAAGGGTTGGAAGGGACCCCAGAAGGTCATCTAGTCCAACCCCCTGCTCGAAGCAGGACCAATTCCCAGTTAAATCATCCCAGCCAGGGCTTTGTCAAGCCTGACCTTAAAAACCTCTAAGGAAGGAGATTCTACCACCTCCCTAGGTAACGCATTCCAGTGTTTCACCACCCTCTTAGTGAAAAAGTTTTTCCTAATATCCAATCTAAACCTCCCCCACTGCAACTTGAGACCATTACTCCTCGTTCTGTCATCTGCTACCATTGAGAACAGTCTAGAGCCATCCTCTTTGGAACCCCCTTTCAGGTAGTTGAAAGCAGCTATCAAATCCCCCCTCATTCTTCTCTTCTGCAGGCTAAACAATCCCAGCTCCCTCAGCCTCTCCTCATAACTCATGTGTTCCAGACCCCTAATCATTTTTGTTGCCCTTCGCTGGACTCTCTCCAATTTATCCACATCCTTCTTGAAGTGTGGGGCCCAAAACTGGACACAGTACTCCAGATGAGGCCTCACCAATGTCGAATAGAGGGGAACGATCACGTCCCTCGATCTGCTCGCTATGCCCCTACTTATACATCCCAAAATGCCATTGGCCTTCTTGGCAACAAGGGCACACTGCTGACTCATATCCAGCTTCTCGTCCACTGTCACCCCTAGGTCCTTTTCCGCAGAACTGCTGCCTAGCCATTCGGTCCCTAGCCTGTAGCTGTGCATTGGGTTCTTCCGTCCTAAGTGCAGGACCCTGCACTTATCCTTATTGAACCTCATCAGATTTCTTTTGGCCCAATCCTCCAATTTGTCTAGGTCCTTCTGTATCCTATCCCTCCCCTCCAGCGTATCTACCACTCCTCCCAGTTTAGTATCATCTGCAAATTTGCTGAGAGTGCAATCCACACCATCCTCCAGATCATTTATGAAGATATTGAACAAAACCGGCCCCAGGACCGACCCTTGGGGCACTCCACTTGATACCGGCTGCCAACTAGACATGGAGCCATTGATAACTACCCGTTGAGCCCGACAATCTAGCCAGCTTTCTACCCACCTTATAGTGCATTCTTCCAGCCCATACTTCCTTAACTTGCTGACAAGAATACTGTGGGAGACCGTGTCAAAAGCTTTGCTAAAGTCAAGAAACAATACATCCACTGCTTTCCCTTCATCCACAGAACCAGTAATCTCATCATAAAAGGCGATTAGATTAGTCAGGCATGACCTTCCCTTGGTGAATCCATGCTGGCTGTTCCTGATCACTTTCCTCTCATGCAAGTGCTTCAGGATTGATTCTTTGAGGACCTGCTCCATGATTTTTCCAGGGACTGAGGTGAGGCTGACTGGCCTGTAGTTCCCAGGATCCTCCTTCTTCCCTTTTTTAAAGATTGGCACTACATTAGCCTTTTTCCAGTCATCCGGGACTTCCCCGGTTCGCCACGAGTTTTCAAAGATAATGGCCAATGGCTCTGCAATCACAGCCGCCAATTCCTTCAGCACTCTCGGATGCAACTCGTCCGGCCCCATGGACTTGTGCACGTCCAGCTTTTCTAAATAGTCCCTAACCACCTCTATCTCCACAGAGGGCTGGCCATCTCTTCCCCATTTTGCGATGCTCAGCGCAGCAGTCTGGGAGCTGACCTTGATATCTCCTCATATGACCTCATATCTCAGATGAGTTTGAGAATTCCTGTGCTAGATGGCTTTGGCATTTCTGCAGATCCTTCACAAAGTCAAATTGATACTTGTTCTGTTCTACTACAGATGACTCTGCAGAGAAAATTATTCCCAAATCCCCTTTCTTGTCTTGTCCAGAAGATCAGGAACAATTTCCTGAAGGGGAGGAGCTCATCTGGGTCATTGATGCTGCCTTTTGCAATAACATCTGCCTGCCCATCCATATTAGGCAATGTGACCAGCCTGAGAGGCATTCCTTTTTCATTCAGTGTCACTGAGCTGTATGTGACTCAGTTCTGATATATTATTTACACTGCACTGTTATACATACAGCCAGTCACACTGAACATACCCCTGTACATAAAGCAGAGGGCTTGGCCTCCTAATTTTTACACAAACTACTGGGAGCATATTTTAAAGAGCAATATGGAGATTTCCATTTAAATTCTGTACTAGCTGAAAGGCTGTGTCTCTTCCAAATCTCTTGATTGGTCTAGTAAAATACCTATGTCATCAGTTAGGACTGGCTGACTGAAAATGGTTTAACTGTGTCACAGGCAGGTAGTTTTCTGACTCAGCTGGAGGAAAGTTGAGATGTACAGTTCATGTTGTACACAGACTTTAGAGACTCAACAAGTCTGAGACAATAACCTTGATGCAAAATGTAAATTCCAAACCCAATTGCTTCATCTTTCTGACATGAGCTTAGTTCCTTTTTAAGTAATGGAAAACTGAAAATTCAATCATGTAAAAACCATTCATGCAGGTCACTTAACGCCTCTGCATCTGTTTCCCAGTCTGTACAATGGGAGTGATATAGTGGGATTGAAATGGTTCATTAATGTTTTTAAAGCAATTTGGTATCCTCAAATGAAAAGTGTTGTGTTGTTCTTTTCAGGCCTCATAGTTTCACACGCAGAACATAAAAACTTTATTCATAAAGAAAAAGGTGTTGTTGTCTTTGCCTACATGGTAATATTGACTTGGAAAGACAAATCTTGTCTCTGGACCTGCTTTGCCAAAATATTATTTATAGAAGGTCAAACATGATTTTCTTCCCCACTGAACTGAGCAGCAAAGCTTATTTTGCATTAAGCTGCAGGTGTGCATGGTAGCCTAGCCTGGCTCATTATCATTTCCTTTCTGAGGAAAGTGAGAAGGACCTGAGTTGAGGCCCAGATACTGGAGAAGAGTCAGGCCTCCCTGCAGAAGCCTCTGAAAAAACAGTCTGCATACAAATTCTAACAAGAGACAGGGCTGAGGGCTTAGAGAGGAACATGAAAGATGGAGGAACCCAGAGTGACTGGCCATTAGCCATTAGATACAAACCTGCAAGAGGGAGATGCCCCTAACTCCCAATCCAAGTATTTTTGTATGTATGCTTAATTTGCTTGTCTTGCCTGTTTCAGAACTGAGCAGCACCTGAACACAACCCTCGGGAAGCTTGTCATTTTATGAGTTGTGTGCCAAATCCTGATGACATGGAAGTTAATGGTAATTCTTTCACCAACTTCAATGAGACCAGGATCCAACTATGTCTGTAGTCATAGAATTATGTGCTGGTCATTTCCCTGCATGTGAGGGGCCTCCAAGACTTAAATCTGTCACAGAACAAATGAAAACAATGGTTTTATCACGTGAGTGAGAGTTTTCATCTTCCAATTTCCGAATTTCTCTGTGTATATACAGCAAGGACCCCACTTTGAGCTGTGAAGGGATATGCTCTGTCAAGTAGATCAAATTCCTCAAACTGGGGAGGTATGATATCAGTTATTGGCATCCTGGTCTCTTGGGATCCTGCAACTGACTGATTCCTGAAATGCCCTGCACTGGATGTCTGAGGAGGGACAAAGTCTGCCAGCTACTGCAGCTTTATCCGCCAGGGGATGTACAGAAAACTATCAATTCCTATTCCTCCTGTCTGGAATGTCAATGGGTGGAAGCTTTAAAGCACCCTTAGTTCTCATGCTCCTGGTCGACCTTACGGGCAAACTTGTATTTTGGTGCCCTTCCTTCAAGTTTAAGAACAGCAACGTGCGGCACAGGGAGGACCAGCTCCTGGCTTCAGAGCCTGGCCAGGCTGCACAGGAAAGAATTTCTGAGCCCAGGTGCTCCCCAGCCATACACCCCCTGACCACCAAGCTGGAGGAAAGCAGATGCATGGCCACCACCCATGCCCACAGGAAGCGGGGACCCAGGGGCTGGCCTGCTGGCTCCACCGGGGCAAGCCCTGCTGCCTGCACTTCCCCACCAGGCTGACAACTCTAGATGGTATCACCAGCCACTCACCTGGCTGGCCAGGTATTCCAGCCCTAAGCTTGCTTGTATTCACAGGCCCACCAGCTTGTGGCACTCAACGACACCCCTGGACCATGGCACTCTGGACAGTCACACACATCACCCACCCATAAGGTCAGCCCTGCCCTGGTTAATACCCAGCTTCAGTGAGACACAAGTGGGCCCTTGGAGAAGAGCGCAAATGGGGGCACTAATACATTCTAGTTATAATCGATTATAGCAACCTCTATCCTGAGGCAGTGCCCTACTCAGGCTATGATCAAGGAATTAGTCCAAGTTTCACCAGAGTTGAACTCCCTACTGACAGCATCGCAGCGCAAAGAACAAATTTCTTGTCCTGCCTAACACAGAAGGTTTGGGATCCTCAAGCTAAAATCAGTTCCTGCTTCTGTTTATCACTCCAGACAGACGGCTCAGTTGAGATTTTTAATAATCCTCCAAAAGTATATTGCGTAACTTAATGATGACAGATGCAGAAGACTGGGACTGGTGCTTCTCCCTTGATGCCTCTTTGTGATTCGGGACATTCCACACACTGGCAAAATCTGAAAGTTGTCTCCGGTACTTCCGCTAAACTAAGTTAACAGAAGGTGAATGGAAGGTTCCTTTTGGTCTCTGTAGAACCCAGCTGCAAGTTAATCATCACATTTTCAAGTTTTACTGATACTCTTTTGTACAGCACATTTACAAATGATAAATTATATTTTTCTTCCTTCTGAAAATACCTGTCTACCCCATAAAGTCATTCACAGCCACACTACACATTCTGGGTTCTCACCACCATGCTGAACCATGTGTTTTCGAATTGCTGCAGAATCACTATGAGAAATTACACAGTCCCGGTTTGTCTAATAACTACATACTGTATATCCTCCCTCAGAAACAGCTTACCAACCATACTGGGAGGTCGTCATTAAACTAAATTCAATTATTTTCTCTCTTATCTGAGTTCAGTTGAGACAGAGAGAGCACCCTTTCTGATCCATGTGAATAGACTAGTTGTCCAAGCAGTTTGGCTTTGCTCACGTGACTGGACAAACAAATGGGCAGCTTGATGAATGTTTCAAGTTCTGCAGGAGCAAAAAGCAATTAATTATCTCATAACCAGTGGGTATGCCATGGAGTCCCATTCCCATTGAGCCTCTATTGCTGGTCTCACTTGCACTTGGTAGATAAAATTTGTAAATTCCACTGGGAAGGAGTCTGAATGTCTGTGGGTAGAATTTTAACCATTGTGACTGGCCAGGGGAAAGTTTTATCTCGGGTTGTGGAAAGCTTTGCATGTTAATAGCTTTTATCTTTGCTAAAAAAGCTTTTTCATGTGTGTCCAAAAGGTCAGCCCTGAGGGGCAATTCCAAGAGGTCAGAGTTTCTTCATTAACAAGCCCTGAGGCCCAGCTAAAAAGGGAAAGGATTGAAAAAATATCCCCATAATTCCTCTTTATATAATCTTGTCAAAACAGTTTCAGATTTCTGAGATTTCTACAGGAGTGCAGAACTAGGCTGGAAGAATTGTCTGAGTGTTAATTTACTACCTGATGTCTCAGCCTCCTGGAAAAGACTGGAAAGCAATGGTCTCCTGCTGGAGTCTTGGCCAGAGGTGAATAGCTGAATGAAAAAGCCTTTGCTCTGTATTTGAGTCTCTCTGACCTTTCACTTCCTGTTCAGTTGTGAAACAAAAAAGTAAACATTTAACTGAATGTGGTAGCCTGGGACAATTGGCCTTATTGTGGGATGAATGCCAGTCTCGTCTCTCCCTGCATAAATCCTCTTCACTGGCAATGCTAATGGATCTGCTGCAGAAGAAAGCCATGCCCTGTATAGGGCAAGACCTGCATCTAGTCAGAAACACAAGTGGTCTGTTGTTGGGTCCCTGGTAATGTCCTGTATGAAGAAGGATTGTTACATGGGGTGTGCAGATCTCTCACAGTCAGAGAGAAGAAGGGCTCTCAAGTACTTACTTAATTTTCAGTATAGAGTATTATGAGTGAATTTTTAAGTCACCAACATTACCACGAGGTTTGATTCCAGAGTAAACTGTGGAAGCAGTTAGACTTCAGCCCTAAAATTGTGCTGTCACAGTTATTGGGATAACTGTACCTGTAGGTCTGACTCCTCCTGGTGGTCCGATCAAGAGCACCACCTTTTCAGGTCTCATGACTCAAACCATCACCTGGCTCAGCATGGAATCATGTGATTCTCTCACTTTCAGACTGGCCATGCCTGGCACTCCCCTAGCCATGAAAGTCTCAGCAGGTTTGACTTAGGCTCAGATGCTGCAGTTCTGTTCCTTTGGGGCAATGACGGTAGTAATCAAGGCACCACTTATTTAGGACAAAAGCATTTAAGACTAAATATATCTTAAACACAATAAAACAGACTGTATGAATATCTAGCTTTATCCTAAGGCTTATCTTCTCTGGATCTGAGAAGGCCCAATTTCTTTAGACTCCCTCTGCAGAGTCTCCCTCTGTGTCAGCATGTCCCACTAGACAGCTTTGGACATGTAACTCTCCATCCTCAGAGGGCTTTGAACTCTTTAGTCTCCTGGCAAAACAAGCTTGCTGCTCCTTGGAGACAGGAGGTAAGGTCCTTGAAACTGATAGTTTTGTGCATGGTCTTTCAAGTGCATACTGGGGTGTTCTTATCTGGGAAGCCATTGTGGTGCTTCTGTTTGTTCTTCCCACAGACCCCAGTATAAGTTAGATCAACATAGTCATGCAGGAAATTCTTATAATCCAATATACAATAACTTTCCCTCACTGACCTGGTCACATACAGGGTTCAGAAAATTGTCACATCTCAGTATTCCCACGATTATTACATATCAGCTCTGCTTGTGTCACATGTGTCTGGATTGTTTTGAAGACACCTTGCAGATCCTTTCTAGCTTCCACTACACCTGACCTGACAGGACACTCTTACATCATATGTATTGCTGGGCTCTATTTGAACTAAAGTGAACATAAAAAGCTGTAATTCAAACAGCTATTCTAAATTATAACTTTGCTTTCAGTAAGTCTCACCATTATTTCAAGATTTATGGCTTAGCTCATGAGCTCTACAGAAATCAATACCACATCAAGAAACATTTATTTACAATTATCCATTGGTTTCTGGAAGTACATCTTTCAGAAGGGTTAGCTGGATTGTTGATATGCAGTAACCATTGTTATGCATATTGCAAACATATGCTTCACAATGCCATATTATATGCAAATCCTTATACCTGTTACTTTTGCTTCGTTGCTTAAATGTACTATTGTATTGTTTGAAAAGAAAAAGAGGCTAAATAGTTCCATTATTCAAGCCTTCTGAATCTGAACATAGAAACATTATAGCTAAAGGCAAGCCTTGTCAAACATTGGAAGTCTGGAGGACAATGCCAACCTCTTGCATATTTTGCTTATTGTAGAAAGTTGCATAATTCCTGGGGTAGAATTTTTAAAGCACGTTCATCAGTGCTGAACACTAAAATTCTACCCTGCCTTGGTTTGTGAGTTCTGAGGATAGGAAATAAGTTGGTATGTGATTGTGTGTTCCCAATGAACATCAAGAAATTAGTCCTTGAAGCCTTCTCATGACTGAAAGGATCCTTCTAAGATTATGGAAATTGGATGCTTTCCTTTCTCAGGCTGATTGGCTTAAGGTGTTGTCTACAGTAGCACTGATGGAGAAACTACCTTTAACAGGTTTCAGAGTAACAGCTGTGTTAGTCTGTATTCGCAAAAAGAAAAGGAGTACTTGTGGCACCTTAGAGACTAACCAATTTATTTAAGCATAAGCTTTCGTGAGCTACAGCTCACTTCATCGGATAGTGAGCTGTAGCTCACGAAAGCTTATGCTCAAATAAATTGGTTAGTCTCTAAGGTGCCACAAGTACTCCTTTTCTTTTTACCTTTAACAGGAGACTCTGGGAAAAGTACAATAATATTTGGTCCCATATGAAAGAGCAACATACCATAGTCATAGGTTTCAGAGTAACAGCCGTGTTTGTCTATATTCACAAAAAGAAAAGGAGTACTAGTGGCACCTTAGAGACTAACCAATTTATTTGAGCGTATGCTTTCATGAGCTACAGCTCACTTCATCGGATGCATTCCGTGGAAAATACAGTGAGAAGATTTATATACACACAGCCCCTTATCCATATATAGCTTTCTGGGTACCCATAACTGAGATTCCAACTGCTGACATAACTAGTGTCAATCCCACATTAATACATTTCCCAATGTTTCCAGTACATTAATGTGGTTAACCTCATGGTTAGACATACTAAAAATCACCCCCAAATTGGTTATTTCGTGATTCTGTGGTGTAATTCTTTATCACAAGCTACATATTGCAAAATATTGCTAAACTTTATAACCTTAGGTTAAGCAATTTGCTACTTAGGCTAACTATTAAAACCACCACTAGGCCTCAGCTTATTGTCAAGCCTACCTTAGTTATTACACAAATTCTTACATTTCCTACTTCCTTTACAGCTTTAATAGATTATGTTTTGCTATCTTAAAGCATTTTAGTATGCTTTGTCACATAATATGTAATTTAATCTTGCACCCTAAAATCAGGTCAGGGGTTACAGGTCAACAGATTGGTCTCTCAGCACCCTGTGTTGCTTTGTAGACTGAATGCAGACTGAACCAACTAGTTTCAACATTGTCAACAGTTTCATCATTTTTAACCCTAAATATTTATTTATAGCCTTTTCACTCAGAAAAGGGATTTGGTGAAATTAAAGAAAAGTTAAGTTTACATCACATATAATGATGAGCCAGCTAACAGTTCTCTAAGTACACTGAAATGCTCCTATATTTTAGTTTACTTAGTGGGGGGAGGGATAGCTCAGTGGTTTGAGCATGGGCCTGCTAAAGCCAGGGTTGTGAGTTCAATCCTTGAGGAGGCTATTTAGGGACCTGGGGCAAAAATTGGGGATTGGTCCTGCTTCAAGCAGGGGGTTGGACTAGAAGATGATCTCTTGAGATCCCTTCCAACCCTGACCTCCTATGATATGCCAGAATTGTAAACTGTAAGCATTATATAAATAAGCTTGAGTCCATAAACCTGAAGTCATAATCATTGCTGGTTTTATTTCACACTTTGGTGGTACTGTTCCATGCAGTATAGACAAATCTTGATTTTAGTAAAATTTCAGCAGACAACACAATATTTGTAACGTCTACAGAACATGTGATTGCTGGTTATCGGGCAAGGTGACAGAGGCATTTTAAAAATTATTATTGTTTGTAAAATTGGAGTTTGCTCCAGCTGTCTTACCCAGCACACAGATACACAGTGGGGTTGAGAATCTCACCCCAACTCTGATTTTGCAATGTAAAGGGGGTAGAAGAGCCTTTGATACAACCAGGAAAGAATTCCCCCAGCATGGGAACTGAGAAGACAGCTGCAGGATGTCTTTCAAGGACCTCACCCTTCCCCAGCAAGCCCTAGCACAGGTGGTATGCAGGGAACAGTGGTATGTCTGAGGGGAGAGGGTTATATCTGGGGGAGGGTCTGCAGATAGTCCTGTGGAGACTCTGTGTAGTACTATGTCCCACAGGCAACCAGGAACAGACTGGATAACTTTGGCAGCCCTAAGTTTTGCTAGGGGCTGTGAGAGTCCCCAGAGCAGCCCAGAACTGTAAGGGAAGTTACAAATGTGGTTTAAAGCTACTTCAACCCCACTCTTCCCCTCCTCCTGGACTGTGAGTTCTGTGCTAAGCCTTTTACAAGTGCAGCACAGAATCTCAATGGTAATCTCTGAAAGAGCCCCTGGGTTCTGTGAAGTGCCCTTTAATGTCATGCTGCCAACTGAAATAACTCTAGCACTGAACACTTCTACAGAGATCCTGGATGAGCTGCACAATGAGACTTCACAAGAGACTTGGAAATTGAAACCAGATTTTCTTAGACTATTAACAGAATTGCGACTGATCAGAAATCTTAACTGCCAAATGTTGTTAACACCTTTAGAATTCCCAGTAACGATCCTTCTTAGTTTTTTAAAAATCTCACTCTAGTTTAACACTAACTTTTGAGTTCCTGGGGAATCATGAGTTATGGATAAGATTTGGAAATCTAGAGGAAATTTGGTATCATATATGCAGGTACACATTTTTCATTACTTATCTATGGACTACACAGGTTAGGTTAGGAGGAAAAAATGTTAACTTGATGGGTTCAATTCCAGTCTTTGTGATACACTCCTTCTGTACCAATGTGTCTTATTTAATTATGATGCTAAGGAATTTTTGGATGTAAAAATCAAAGAAAGGGAATGACCAAGATAAATAATGATCTATGGTAGTTTGTGAAAACATGAATGAGCTGGAGGAGAATACATAGGTGATTCTATATTATTCTGAAAAAAGAAAAGGAGTACTTGTGGCACCTTAGAGACTAACCAATTTATTTGAGCATAAGCTTTGATGCATCCAATGAAGTGAGCTGTAGCTCACGAAAGCTTATGCTCAAATAAGTTGGTTAGTCTCTAAGGTGCCACAAGTACTCCTTTTCTTTTTGCGAATACAGACTAACACGGCTGTTACTCTGAAACCTATATTATTCTGAATACTCCCTTCTCTCACTGCAGTAGTGTACAATGACTGGATGTAGGTGTATGGATAATAAGGCCCATGATTGATGAGACAGTTATCAGTTCATTTGGCACCATTACCTTATGCTAGCCATCTGCAGCATTAGTAAATTGGCGTTAATTTTTCTCACAACATGTCCCACCCCTCACAAATATTGTGTATTTTAAATCTGAGAGGTTTGGAACAATTTTTAGTAGCCAGAAATACCCTCAAAACACGTATCTTTGGTGTATAAGTCAAGTTATGCCACTCAGTGGTCTATTTACCATAAATTTGGGGATGAAATATTATTGCAATGGAGACAATGTTGAGAATACAGTAAATAAAAAGTTAAAATGAACTATTCCAACCAGTTTAGAACTGACATACAATTTCCAAACCAAAACATACAGTATATATCTGGATTGAATCCAAAATACCTTCCCCTCCAAACTGGTTTAGGCCTGACAGACAGGATAGTCTATAGAGCAACAGATCATGTGATTAAAGAGTGAACAAACTATGGTGTATCATTAACAAAACGCCAGACTGGATTTCATAGTGCTCTTTTGTGATTAGTGACCCATGCAATTTGCTCAAAAAAATAACAAAGGGACAAAGGTTCATTCTGTTCAAAATATACCCAATAATAAAAAAAAAGCAAATGAAACAGTTTTTGTATAGCAATGTACGGCTACCCATCATTGAAATATAACTGCAAAGAACCTTGTGTTCTCTACACAAACCTCTACACTTTGTAATACACTATGAGAAAGAGTTTAGACAAGTATTGTGCCTGATTTCCGCACACCCCAGTTCTGCTGATGTCCTTCAATCCTGACTCTCAGCCTCCCCAGAAATCTACCTTTGCCAATGCCCGTCTATCCAGGTTCTCTATTTTAGCCCATACCTCCCTATGAACACAACTTGACCAATGCCCTTCAATCCTAAACCACAGCCTCCTGCTATTCCAGTCCTGGGGCCCTTCTGCATTCTGCCAATACCTGTCAATTCTCATCCGCAGCCCTCCCGGATAACTCAGTCCATGGACTCTATTGAGCAGACTGCCATTCAAATTAGGCTGTAGGGTGATCTGAATTAATGAACTGTAGACACAAGGATGAGACCCCACAAAACTCACTTCTTTTGTGATCTGAGCCAAGTTTTGAGCCATTCTCCAGAGATGAAAGGCGAGTCCCCCATCCTCTACCACTATTTTTAGATAATTTTACAATGTTCAGAATATGGGGTAAACACCTTTCATCTAAAATTTTTGCCTAGAACAAATGGCTACTCTGGGCTGGATGGCTGTGGCCCTTTAAGGGCTGCTCTGACTTGAAGGCTAGGCACCAACAGGTATGGAGGCTGCTCAGATTGAAGGGCAGATGGCATCTGGAGAATTTTGGAGTACTTTATGGCCAGCTGGTTGACCTATGGCCAGCTGGTTAACCTAGGCAGTAATTCAAAGAAGGGGAAGACCCTATTCTTGGAGCGTTTAAGGGTATTGTGACACAGACTCATTTGTGGTTCACTACTCTGACAACAATTCTTGTCAGGTCTGACATACTCCTGACACACCTTACATTCAAAAAGTTGCATGTAATATATCCCTGGAAAACTAATTACACAGTAAGCATCTGATGAAGTGAGCTGTAGCTCATGAAAGCTTATGCTCAAATAAATTGGTTAGTCTCTAAGGTGCCACAAGTACTCCTTTTCTTTTTGTGAATACAGACTAACACGGCTGTTACTCTAATAACTCACTGATCATTAATATTCTTATGTGCTGTATATATGTGGTGTGTACAAAGAATTATGTTCTTAAAATGTGTTTTGGCAAGCAATACATAAGCATAGTCTGCTTTGGCAAAGGAATGGGTATTTGCTTGTCTGACCAGCCTGGTCAACAGGCAGAGACAAAGGTACATTTACATAAAAGGTAAACAAAACCATCAAACTAGTAACTGGGGAAGATAGCCTCTTAACTGTAAAGGCAGAGGGCAGAACTTCAAATGATAAGCAATTGAATCAACATTATTGTATTATAGATATGTATCACGTATGGTCTTTTATGAAAGCCAGTGACACACTGCTAATTGAGATAATTGTGAAATGTCTGCATTAACACTATATGAGGAATTATAGCTACTCACTGATATTACACTTTAAAGGCTGACCATACACAGGGAGAAATAGGTTCTTTCTCAGACAGGAGAGAATGCAACTATCAACCTGTCTCCAAGGTAAATTGACCAGCATGGAATCAAAACAATGGAAGCCCAATTTTCATATGAATCAGCAGGGGGATTAAGGTCCAAAGGAAAGAAAGAACAGCAGGAAGCTTCCTGCTGTCTTGTAAGTTCAGACAGCAGCAGAAAGCAACCAGTTCTGAGGCAGGGGGAGAGGGAAACCCCTGACATCAGCCCCTGCCTCCCTCCCCGGGCTCTCTGCACAGCAGTCTCTCTCTCTCTCACACACACACACACCGCCACCCTGCATTCCACATTAATGGTTTGCTTTGTGTCCCGGAACAGATCAGCACAACACGCAACAGCTGTCAGAAATGGTGCTTTGAAAGGAGAGAGGTGCATGTCTCCAGGGCAGCCGAGTTCAAACCAATGAGCAGAGCGGTCACGTGAGGCAGTATGGGACAGCTCCAGAGGCCAATTACAGCGCAGAAAGCAATCAAGTGTCTACACTGCCATAGAGCGCTGGAGCCTGCACAAATAGCCTTACAACTCTCATCAATGTGGGTTTTTTTGTAGCACTACAACTGAGGAGTTTCTGCACACAAAGTGGCTTGGCAGTTGTGTACACGTCTGCAGTTTGAGTGCAAAAAGCTGCTTTACTGTGCAGAAACTTTCCAGTGTAGACAAGTCCTGAATAGCAAAGGTGCTGCTATTTTGAGACTGCAGTTTGTTGCCAATAGCAGTGCTTTTCCCTCAGACACCACTAGTTGTCTTCCCTTTCCGTGCTGTTAGTTGGCACATAGCACCCTATTTCTTGCTGACTCCAAACGGGAAGGTATTTTCCCATCTTTCCTCACTAACTAAAATATCTAACTAGAGGAGCAGGGATTTTCTAAAGCACTTTAGGGATTGCATTGTTTTGGATTAGACAATATTTTTCTATTGAGCAGCATGTATCAAAGTTCCAAATGAAGTGCCTGCCCCAGAAATGTGAGCGAGTTGACAGCATTAATCATAAGCTGCAGAACCAGGAAAGCAGGGGTGGCAACATTATTATTATTTGAATAACTTCCTACCCAGCAGCAGGTCAACCTAGTGAGCAGCTGCAGCTCAGAGCAAGAGCTTGTTAACTTTCCAGCCAGCAAATAGCTCTGAAAGTGGAACATGTAATGAATAGCTTCAATTCATCAGCCTATTGTACTGTCTATATGTGAAATTTGGTGTTCAATTTCAAGTAATTATCATTGATTCAGTTTCCTGGAGCCTTCTGTTCACATATTTGTGTTAGGTCAGCTAACCTGTTTCATAAATACTAGAAATGCCTTATGAATCTCAAGAGTTTGCAACATTAAAGCAGAGTTTAAATATTATTAAATCTCAGGAATTGTGATGCTTTACAATAAACTTCAGATATGTAACTTTATTATAGAGTTAAGATTCAACAATTCTCCCTTTCAGTCTTAACCAGCCAAAGAGTTTGTGACCAGGTGTCAAACACAGTTCCCTTACAGACAAGATTTCCTTCAACAGTGGCAAAAAAAAAAAAAAAGTTATAACAGATGCTCCTAACTGGGGAGAGGGAAGGGGGAAGCAAGCCCGGTTCCTGTAGCATTTAAAGCCCCACATGAAATTGCAGTCTCATTAGCAAGGGGTCAGCAGTCATTACACATGACTCCTCATTTAAATGTTACTGAGTGGGTAAAGAGAGGTTTCAGAGTAACAGCCGTGTTAGTCTGTATTCGCAAAAAGAAAAGGAGTACTTGTGGCACCTTAGAGACTAACCAATTTATTTGAGCATGAGCTTTCGTGAGCTACAGCTCACTTCATCGGATGCATACCGTGGAAACTGCAGCAGACTTTATATATACACAGAGAATATGAAACAATACCTCCTCCCACCCCACTGTCCTGCTGGTAATAGCTTATCTAAAGTGATCATCAGGTTGGGTCATTTCCAGCACAAATCCAGGTTTTCTCACCCTCCAACCCCCACACAAATTCACTCTCCTGCTGGTGATAGCCCATCCAAAGTGACAACTCTTTACACAATGTGCATGATAATCAAGTTGGGCCATTTCCTGCACAAATCCAGGTTCTCTCACCCTCCACCCCCCCACACAAATTCACTCTCCTGCTGGTGATAGCCCATCCAAAGTGACAACTCTTTACACAATGTGCATGATAATCAAGTTGGGCCATTTCCTGCACAAATCCAGGTGAGAGAACCTGAAAGTACAGGCACCCCCTTTGTTGATTTTAGCTCCCTGAAGCCAACCCTGTAAGCCGTGTCGTCAGTCGCCCCTCCCTCCGTCAGAGCAACGGCAGACAATCGTTCTGCGCCTTTTTTCTGTGCGGACGCCATACCAAGGCAAGCATGGAGGCCGCTCAGCTCACTTTGGCAATTAGGAGCACATTAAACACCACACACATTATCCAGCAGTATATGCAGCACCAGAACCTGGCAAAGCGATACCGGGCGAGGAGGCGACGTCAGCGCGGTCACGTGAGTGATCAGGACATGAACACAGATTTCTCTGAAAGCATGGGCCCTGCCAATGCATGCATCATGGTGCTAATGGGGCAGGTTCATGCTGTGGAACGCCGATTCTGGGCTCGGGAAACAAGCACAGACTGGTGGGACCGCATAGTGTTGCAGGTCTGGGACGATTCCCAGTGGCTGCGAAACTTTCGCATGCGTAAGGGCACTTTCATGGAACTTTGTGACTTGCTTTCCCCTGCCCTGAGGCGCATGAATACCAAGATGAGAGCAGCCCTCACAGTTGAGAAGCGAGTGGCGATAGCCCTGTGGAAGCTTGCAACGCCAGACAGCTACCGGTCAGTTGGGAATCAATTTGGAGTGGGCAAATCTACTGTGGGGGCTGCTGTGATGCAAGTAGCCCACGCAATCAAAGATCTGCTGATATCAAGGGTAGTGACCCTGGGAAATGTGCAGGTCATAGTGGATGGCTGTGCTGCAATGGGATTCCCTAACTGTGGTGGGGCTATAGACGGAACCCATATCCCTATCTTGGCACCGGAGCACCAAGCCGCCGAGTACATAAACCGCAAGGGGTACTTTTCGATAGTGCTGCAAGCTCTGGTGGATCACAAGGGACGTTTCACCAACATTAACGTGGGATGGCCGGGAAAGGTGCATGATGCTCGCATCTTCAGGAACTCTGGTCTGTTTCAAAAGCTGCAGGAAGGGACTTTATTCCCAGACCAGAAAATAACTGTTGGGGATGTTGAAATGCCTATATGTATCCTTGGGGACCCAGCCTACCCCTTAATGCCGTGGCTCATGAAGCCATACACAGGCAGCCTGGACAGTAGTCAGGAGCTGTTCAACTACAGGCTAAGCAAGTGCAGAATGGTGGTAGAATGTGCATTTGGACGTTTAAAGGCGCGCTGGCGCAGTTTACTGACTCACTTAGACCTCAGCGAAACCAATATTCCCACTGTTATTACTGCTTATCATAGAATCATAGAATAGAATCATAGAATATCAGGGTTGGAAGGGACCCCAGAAGGTCATCTAGTCCAACCCCCTGCTCAAAGCAGGACCAATTCCCAGTTAAATCATCCCAGCCAGGGCTTTGTCAAGCCTGACCTTAAAAACCTCTAAGGAAGGAGATTCTACCACCTCCCTAGGTAACGCATTCCAGTGTTTCACCACCCTCTTAGTGAAAAAGTTTTTCCTAATATCCAATCTAAACCTCCCCCACTGCAACTTGAGACCATTACTCCTCGTTCTGTCATCTGCTACCATTGAGAACAGTCTAGAGCCATCCTCTTTGGAACCCCCTTTCAGCTATCAAATCCCCCCTCATTCTTCTCTTCTGCAGGCTAAACAATCCCAGCTCCCTCAGCCTCTCCTCATAAGTCATGTGTTCCAGTCCCCTAATCATTTTTGTTGCCCTTCGCTGGACTCTCTCCAATTTATCCACATCCTTCTTGAAGTGTGGGGCCCAAAACTGGACACAGTACTCCAGATGAGGCCTCACCAATGTCGAATAGAGGGGAACGATCACGTCCCTCGATCTGCTCGCTATGCCCCTACTTATACATCCCAAAATGCCATTGGCCTTCTTGGCAACAAGGGCACACTGCTGACTCATATCCAGCTTCTCGTCCACTGTCATCCCTAGGTCCTTTTCCGCAGAACTGCTGCCTAGCCATTCGGTCCCTAGTCTGTAGCTGTGCATTGGGTTCTTCCGTCCTAAGTGCAGGACCCTGCACTTATCCTTATTGAACCTCATCAGATTTCTTTTGGCCCAATCCTCCAATTTGTCTAGGTCCTTCTGTATCCTATCCCTCCCCTCCAGCGTATCTACCACTCCTCCCAGCTTAGTATCATCTGCAAATTTGCTGAGAGTGCAATCCACACCATCCTCCAGATCATTTATGAAGATATTGAACAAAACCGGCCCCAGGACCGACCCTTGGGGTACTCCACTTGATACCGGCTTCCAACTAGATATGGAGCCATTGATCACTACCCGTTGAGCCCGACAATCTAGCCAGCTTTCTACCCACCTTGTACTGCATTCATCCAGCCCATACTTCCTTAACTTGCTGACAAGAATACTGTGGGAGACCGTGTCAAAAGCTTTGTTAAAGTCAAGAAACAATACATCCACTGCTTTCCCTTCATCCACAGAACCAGTAATCTCATCATAAAAGGCGATTAGATTAGTCAGGCATGACCTTCCCTTGGTGAATCCATGCTGGCTGTTCCTGATCACTTTCCTCTCATGCAAGTGCTTCAGGATTGATTCTTTGAGGACCTGCTCCATGATTTTTCCAGGGACTGAAGTGAGGCTGACTGGCCTGTAGTTCCCAGGATCCTCCTTCTTCCCTTTTTTTAAAGATTGGCACTACATTAGCCTTTTTCCAGTCATCCGGGACTTCCCCGGTTCGCCACGAGTTTTCAAAGATAATGGCCAATGGCTCTGCAATCACAGCCGCCAATTCCTTCAGCACTCTCGGATGCAACTCGTCCGGCCCCATGGACTTGTGCACGTCCAGCTTTTCTAAATAGTCCCTAACCACCTCTATCTCCACAGAAGGCTGGCCATCTCTTCCCCATTTTGTGATGCCCAGCGTAGCAGTCTGGGAGCTGACCTTGTTAGTGAAAACAGAGGCAAAAAAAGCATTGAGTACATTAGCTTTTTCCACATCCTCTGTCACTAGTTTGCCTCCCTCATTCAGTAAGGGGCCCACACATTCCTTAGCTTTCTTCTTGTTGCCAACATACCTGAAGAAACCCTTCTTGTTACTCTTGACATCTCTGGCTAGCTGCAGCTCCAGGTGCGATTTGGCCCTCCTGGTAACATTCCTACATGCCCGAGCAATATTTTTATACTCTTCCCTGGTCATATGTCCAACCTTCCACTTCTTGTAAGCTTCTTTTTTATGTTTAAGATCCGCTAAGATTTCACCATTAAGCCAAGCTGGTCGCCTGCCATATTTACTATTCTTTCGACTCATTGGGATGGTTTGTCCCTGTAACCTCAACAGGGATTCCTTGAAATACAGCCAGCTCTCCTGGACTCCTTTCCCCTTCAAGTTAGTCCCCCAGGGGATCCTGGCCATCCGTTCCCACAATATCTGTGAGAGTAAGGGGGAGACGTTTATGGCGGGGTGGGAGGTTGAGGCAAATCGCCTGGCTGCTGGTTACGCGCAGCCAGACACCAGGGCGGTTAGAAGAGCACAGGAGGGCGCGGTACGCATCAGAGAAGCTTTGAAAACCAGTTTCATGACTAGCCAGGCTATGGTGTGAAAGTTCTGTTTGTTTCTCCTTGATGAAACCCTCCGCCCCTTGGTTCACTCTACTTCCCTGTAAGCTAACCACCCGCCCCTCCTCCCTTCAATCACCGCTTGCAGAGGCAATAAAGTCATTGTTGCTTCACATTCATGCATTCTTTATTCATTCATCACACAAATAGGGGGATGACTACCAAGGTAGCCCAGGAGGGGTGGTGGAGGAGGGAAGGAAAATGCCACACAGCACTTTAAGCACAGCACTTTAAAAGTTTACAACTTTAAAATTTATTGAATGACAGCCTTCTTTTTTTTGGGCAATCCTCTGTGGTGGAGTGGCTGGTTGGCCGGAGGCCCCCCCACCGCGTTCTTGGGCGTCTGGGTGTGGAGGCTATGGAACTTGGGGAGGAGGGCGGTTGGTTACAGAGGGGCTGCAGTGGCAGTCTGTGCTCCAGCTGCCTTTGCTGCAGCTCAACCATACACTGGAGCATACTGGTTTGGTCCTGCAGCAGCCTCAGCATTGAATCCTGCCTCCTCTCATCACGCTGCCGCCACATTTGAGCTTCAGCCCTGTCTTCAGCCCGCCACTTACTCTCTTCAGCCCGCCACCTCTCCTCCCAGTCATTTTGTGCTTTCCTGCACTCTGACATTATTTGCCTCCACGCATTCGTCTGTGCTCTGTCAGTGTGGGAGGACAGCATGAGCTCGGAGAACATTTCATCGCGAGTGCGTTTTTTTTTCTTTCTAAGCTTCACTAGCCTCTGGGAAGGAGAAGATCCTGTGATCATTGAAACACATGCAGCTGGTGGAGAAAAAAAAAGGGACAGCGGTATTTAAAAAGACACATTTTATAAAACAGTGGCTACACTCTTTCAGGGTAAACCTTGCTGTTAACATTACATACATAGCACATGTGCTTTCGTTACGAGGTCGCATTTTGCCTCCTCCCACCGCGTGACTACCCCCTCAACCTTCCCCCCTCCCTGTGGCTAACAGCGGGGAACATTTCTGTTTAGCCACAGGCAAACAGCCCAGCAGGAATGGGCTCCTCTGAGTGTCCCCTGAAGAAAAGCACTCTATTTCAACCAGGTGACCATGAATTATATCTCACTCTCCTGAGGATAACACAGAGAGATAAAGAACGGATGTTGTTTGAATGCCAGCAAACATACACTGCAATGCTTTGTTCTACAATGATTCCCGAGTACGTGTTACTGGCCTGGAGTGGTAAAGTGTCCTACCATGAAGGACGCAATAAGGCTGCCCTCCCCAGAAACCTTTTGCAAAGGCTTTAGGACTACATCTAGGAGAACCGCAAATGCCAGGGCAAAGTAATCCTTTCACATGCTTGCTTTTAAACCATGTATAGTATTTTAAAAGGTACACTCACCAGAGGTCCCTTCTCCGCCTGCTGGGTCCAGGAGGCAGCCTTGGGTGGGTTCGGGGGGTACTGGCTCCAGGTCTAGGGTGAGAAACCGTTCCTGGCTGTCGGGAAAACCGGTTTCTCCGCTTGCTTGCTGTGAGCTATCTACAACCTCCTCCTCATCATCATCTTCTTCGTCCCCAAAACCTGCTTCCGTATTGCCTCCATCTCCATTGAAGGAGTCAAACAACACGGCTGGGGTAGTGGTGGCTGAACCCCCTAAAATGGCATGCAGCTCATCATAGAAGCGGCATGTTTGGGGCTCTGACCCAGAGCAGCTGTTCGCCTCTCTGGTTTTCTGGTAGGCTTGCCTCAGCTCCTTCAGTTTCACGCGGCACTGCTTCGGGTCCCTGTTATGGCCTCTGTCCTTCATGCCCTGGGAGATTTTCACAAAGGTTTTGGCATTTCGAAAACTGGAACGGAGTTCTGATAGCACGGATTCCTCTCCCCAAACAGCGATCAGATCCCGTACCTCCCGTTCGGTCCATGCTGGAGCTCTTTTGCGATTCTGGGACTCCATCATGGTCACCTGTGCTGATGAGCTCTGCATGGTCACCTGCAGCTTGCCACGCTGGCCAAACAGGAAATGAGATTCAAAAGTTCGCGGTTCTTTTCCTGTCTACCTGGCCAGTGCATCTGAGTTGAGAGTGCTGTCCAGAGCGGTCACAATGGAGCACTCTGGGATAGCTCCCGGAGGCCAATACCATCGAATTGTGTCCACAGTACCCCAAATTCGAGCCGGCAACGTCGATTTAAGCGCTAATCCACTTGTCAGGGGTGGAGTAAGGAAATCGATTTTAAGAGCCCTTTAAGTCGAAATAAAGGGCTTCATTGTGTGGATGGGTGTAGGTTTACATCGATTTAACGCTGCTAAATTCGACCTAAAGTCCTAGTGTAGACCAGGGCTTAAAACAAAAAAACTTCAAATCCAGACTCCAGCGAGAAACTGCTGAATTGGAATTCATTTGCAAATTGGATACTATTAATTTAGGCTTAAATAGACTGGGAGTGGCTAAGTCATTATGCAAGGTAGCCTATTTCCCCTTGTTTTTTCCTCTCCCCCCCCCCCCCCCCCCCGACGTTCTGGTTAAACTTGGATTTATGCTAGAAATGGCCCACATTGATTATCATACACATTGTAAGGAGAGTGGTCAGTTTGGATGAGCTATTGCCAGCAGGAGAGTGAGTTTGTGTGTGTCAGGGGGGCGGGGGGTGAGAAAACCTGGATTTGTGCTGGAAATGGCCCACCTTGATTATCATACACATTGTAAGGAGAGTGGCCGGGTTTGGATAAGCTATTACCAGCAGGAGAGTGGGGTGGGAAGAGGTATTGTTTCATGGTCTCTGTGTATATAATGTCTTCTGCAGTTTCCACAGTATGCATCCGATGAAGTGAGCTGTAGCTCACGAAAGCTTATGCTCAAATAGATTGGTTAGTCTCTAAGGTGCCACAAGTACTCCTTTTCTTTTTGGTTAAAGAGTGAGAGAGAACACAAGATCTTGCTATGAAGTCCTATCCATCATGTTTAGAACTGTCAGTGTTAGGCTTTTTTAAAAAAGAAAATGAAAACAATTTGCTGTCTAGAAGTGTAACTGCGCTAAATCCAATGAGGTCGAAGGCAGCCAGTAGGATTTGTTTTATCTTACTAGTCACCTGTCTCCTACAATCCCATCAGCACAATTGCCTTTAATCTATGGCTTTGTGCTCCATACAAATTCTATTTTCAGTTCCACTGGTTAGATCAGAGTAATCTTTTTGATTTAGTGGAGTTACTCTGGATTGGAATCAGAATCATACATCAGAATTCAGGATGTAGTTTTCACTGCAAGGAGAAAGAGAGTGATGCCTAAGTGTTTTGGGAAAACATAATAAAAAGTAAAAGCCAGAATGTTTGTTTGGCTTATGCCCAAAATGTCAAAAAGATAAAATATTTGTGTGTGAAATAGCTTTGCACAGATCACTGTAGGAGCTCAACAGCCTTAAGAATGCCAAATTATGACCCTATAGGGCAAGGTTAGATATCCCTCAGAATCTGGCTTTTAATTTTCTGAGTAATATGGGAGAACCTATACAAAAATAAAATAGTAGAAAAGCATTAGTACACTTTGAAGTAAGTATAATAATGTAGTGCTATTGTCTGTGTTCCCATTGGGTAAGGATGTGGTGTGCATTGATGTCTTTATTGTGTCTGCACCCAACGTACTCTATGGGAAAAGGCCTGCCACTTCCTCTAATAGTTTTTTTTTTTTTGGTGCCAAAAGGCAAACCCTCCCGCAGTTGTCCTATGCGTTCATTATCACTGCAAGGCAGTACAAAAAACTTAAGCAGGCCATGTCTAGATTTCCTTTTAATAAATTTAGAATCCTGTTTAAAGGAATGACTTGGGAAACACTTCTTTAATTAAAGAAAAAAAAGTGTTTGTAAGCAGGAGAGTGGGGGGCTCTCTTTGTATTGATAATCAAGGTGGGCCATTTCCAGCAGATGGCCCACCTTGATTATCAATACAAAGAGAGCCCCCCCCCCCCACTCTCCTGCTGGTGATAGCTCACTTTACCTGATCACTCTCATTATAGTGTGTATGGTAACACCCATTGTTCCATGTTCTCTGTGTATATAAATCTCCCCACTGTATTTTCCATTGCATGCATCCGATGAAGTGAGCTGTAGCTCACGAAAGCTTATGCTCAAATAAATTGGTTAGTCTCTAAGGTGCCACAAGTACTCCTTTTCTTTTTGCGAATACAGACTAACACGGCTGTTACTCTGAAACTGATCTTTAACCAGTTTTTCTTTGGCATTCACGTACTGTGAATACAAATTTCCTGGTTTGATCTCTCAGTCAGCTGCTTCTCCCTCTAAACCAAACTACCCTGTCATGGATCAACTGCAGGTCAGTGGTACAATGAACTATCCTTCAACCGTGGTTATGTGTTCCTGGGAGGGTAATAATGATAAAACCCCCAACCTAAAATAACTTTCTTCCTGATCCTGTTGCATCCCTCAGTGGTGACAGGACAGCATAGACTTACTTGAATGATACACATTATAGGAACAGAGCTCAGGAACACACTCACTCCCATGCAGCCTTTATTGTTTCCTCTCCTTATCTTCTTGTCAGAAGGAAGCTGCTGGGATGAAAGTCACCAGATGACTAGGCACCAGCTGTGTCTGAAGCTGTTGCTGTTATACTCCAATAGGTCAGGTTATCAGTGATGTTATTTAAATGACACAATTAGCCCATGTCTCTGCAGAGTGAAGTGACTTCTCTGAGGCACAGTTACTTTACAGCATACACGCCTGAGGCAGGGAGTGACCTATTCCATTATCCAGCCTGCCAATCTGACTGACAGAGACATGAACTTGTGCTTTTCTAACTTATTCATTCCGAGTTAAGACACAGACATATCGAACCAAACAAATGTTACATGTGCAATCAAAATATTTTCCTAAGTCAGTCATCTATTCCTATTTACCAGTGATTTCTAAAACAAAAGAACCCCCCCCCCCCCCCCGCAAGAGAATGAATCAATAAGTAAATAAGGAATCAGCCTTTTCAGGCAGCTTTTCTTGTTTATATACTGGCTGTTTTCCTTAAAACTTTAATTTATAAGCAAATCCCTTGTTGCCAGAAGCGGATTTCCTCCCCCCCCACTCAAAAAAAAATTTTTGATATATATTTCTCAAAAACTGATACTCCTTTTCTAGTTTCTACAGAAGTACTTGTGGCACCTTAGAGACTAACCAATTTATTTGAGCATGAGCTTTCGTGACGTACTTTGAAACCTGTCATAACCTTTTCTTCTTGGAGCAGCTAGTCCTGGAACCCACAAGCAGAGAGGCAATTCTAGATTTAGTCCTAAGTGCATATGGTCCAAGAAGTGAATATAGCTGAACTGCTTGGTAATAATGATATGTTTCAGAGTAGCAGCCATGCTAGTCTGTATCCACAAAAAGAACAGGAGTACTAACAGGAGTCGCTAAGGTGCCACAAGTACTCCTGTTCTTTTCACTTGGTAATAGTGACCACAGTACAAATTATATTTAACATCCCTGTGGTGAGGAAAAAACACCACAGCTGCCCAACATGGCAGCATTTAATTAGAGAAAGGGGATCTACACAACGAGGAAGTTAGTAAAACAGAAATTAAAAGGCACAGTGTCAAAAGTGAAATCCTTGCAAGCATGGAAACTTTTTAAAGACACCATAATAGAAGCTCAACTTAAATGTACACCCCAAATTAAAAAATACATAGTAAGAAAACCAAAAAAGGGCCATCGTGGCTAAATAAAGTAAAAGAAGGAGTAAGAGACAAAAAGGCATCCTTTTAAAAGTGGAATTTAAATCCTATAGAAGAAACTAGGAAGTAGCATAAACTCTGGAAACAAAGGGTAGGAATGGTCAGTTTTCAGAATGGAGAGAGGTAAACAGTGGTGTCCCCCAGGGGTCTGTGCTGGGACCAGTACTATTCAACATATTCATAAATGATCTGGAAAAAGGGGTAAACACTGAGGTGGCAAAATCTGCAGAAGATAGAAAACTATTCAAGATAGTTAAGTCCAAAGCAGACTCTGAAGAGTTACAAAGGGATCTCACACAACTGGGTGACTGGGCAACAAAATGGCAGATGAAATTCAGTGTTAATAAATGCACATTAGAAAACATAATCCCAACTATACATATAAAATGATGGGGTCTAAATTAGCTATTACCACTCAAGAAAGATCTTGAAATCATTGTGGATAGTTCTCTGAAAACATTCACTCAGTGTTGGGAATCATTAAGAAGGGGATTGATAATAAAACAGAAAATATCATATTGCCACTATCTAAATCTATGGTACACCCACATCTTGAATACTGCATGCAGAGATGGTCACCCTATCTCAAAAAAGATATATTGGAATTAGAAAAGGTACAGAAAAGGGCAACAAAAATGATAGGGGTCTGGAAAAACTTCCATATGAGGAGAGATTAATAAAACTGGGATTTTTCAGCTTGGAAAAGAGATGACTACAGGGGAATATGATAGAGGTCTATAAAATCATGACTGGTGTGGAGAAACTAGATAAGGATGTGTAATAAGTAAATAATGCTAGCCTGATTATTGCTTGCATATTTATACCTGCCTCTGGAAATTTCCACTACATGCATCCAACGAAGTGGGTATTCACCCACAAAAGCTTATGCTCCAATACGTCTGTTAGTCTATAAAGTGCCACAGGACTCTTTGCCACTAAATAAGGAAGTGTTATTTATTCCTTCTCATAACACAAGAACTAGGGGTCACCAAATGAAATTAATAGACAGCAGGTTTAAAACAAAGAAAAGGAAATATTTCTTCACACAACACACAGTCAACCGTTGGAACTCCTTTCCAGAGGATGTTGTGAAGGCCAATACTAGATAAATTCATAGACGATAGGTCTATCAATGGCTATTAGCCAGGATGGGCAGGGATGGTGTCCCTAGTCTCTGTTTGCTAGAAGCTGGGAATGGGCAATGGAGATGGATCACTTGATGTTTACCTGTTCTGTTCATTCCCTCCGAAGCACCTGGCATTGGCCATTGTCTGAAGACAGGGTAGTGGACTAGATAGACTGGTGATCCACTATGACCCCCATCTCTCTTTCTGCAGTACTCCTTCCTAGGCATTCATTTTCCATTTTGTATGCGTGCAGCTGATTGTTCCTTCATAAGTGACGTACTTTGCACTTGTCCTTATTGAATTTCATCTTGTTTACTTCAGACCATTTCTCCAGGTTGTCCAGGTCATTTTGAATTTTAATCCTATCCTCCAAAGCACTTGCAACCTCTCCCAACTTGGTATCGTCCGCAAACTTTACAAGTGTATTCTGTATGCCATTATCTAAATAATTGATGAATATATTGAATAGAACCAGACCCAGAACTGATCCCTGTGGGACCCCACTCATTATGCCCTTCTAGAGTGACTGTGAACCACTGATAACTACTCTCTGGGAATAGTTTTCCAACCAGTTATGCATCCACCTTACAGTAGCTCCATTGAGGTTGCATTTCCTAGTTTGTTTATGAGAAGGTCATGCAAGACAGTATCAAAGGCCTTACTGAAGTCAAGATATACCACGTCTACCACTTCCCCCCGTCCACAAGGCTTGTTACCCTGTCAAAGAAAGCTATCAGCTTGGTTTGACATGATTTGTTCTTGACAAATCCATGCTGACTGTTACTTATCACCTTATTATCTTCTAGATGTTTGCAAATTGATTGCTTAATTATTTGCTCCATTATCTTTCCGGGTACAGAAGTTAAGCTGATTGGTCTGTTATTCTCCAGGTTGTCCTTATTTCCCTTTTTATAGATGGACAAATATAGTACCATTTTCCAGTCGTCTGGAATCTCTCCTGTCTTCCATGACTTTTCAAAGATAATCACTAATGGCTCAGATATCTCCTCAGTCAGCAACATGAGTATTTATACAGGCTTCCTGCAGCTTAAGCCCCTGTTGACTTTGTTTTTTTGGCTGAAAGGTCATTCTTCATTACAATTGATTTTAAAGTTTCTACCATTAGTTTAAAGAAATTTTAATTTAATTCAATCCACTAAACGCCATAATTAGTATCTCCTCTCTTTATGGCTATTGTAAGTATCCCATTAGTGCCCATAGCAGCACAGAAATCTCAAACATTTGGGCATCAATGCAATTAAATTAGAAAATTTAAATTGTAGTTTGAATTTTTATGTTGTACGATTTGAAAGTTGAAACATTTACTGTGCTGTTTATGATTTTCAGGTTTCCTTCTTCTGTAAATGACTGAGGGCCCCTTTGATCTGATCCCCTCCCCACCATCAGCGGCATGAAACCTATGGCTCCTGAAACCCACTAAAGAATCAACCCACCCCAAATAATCAATAGTATTTTCTCAGCTGGCAATATGGTTTACTATAACTGGATGATATATTGTAGATGGGCTCGTCTCCCCACAAAACGGGAGACTCACAAGTACCCCCTTCCTAAAGATTCAGAGGACCAACTTCAGCTCTCATTTATACCACTTGATATCTGGAGTTACTCCATTAAAGTCAGTGACTACTCCAGATTTACAGTATTGTAACTGAACAGATTTCAGCCCAAAATGTTTGGTTACCTGATGTGATGATATATGGACTATATTGCAGTCAACTGCATGGCATAGAGCAGGGATCTCAAACTCAAATGACCACGAGGGCCACATGGGGACTAATGCATTGGCCCGAGGGCCGCATCACTGACACACCCCCCTGCTGCCCCGGCCCCGCCCCCCACTCCACCCCTTCCATGAGGCCCCACCCCTGCTCCGCCTCTTCCCAGCCCCCATTCCAACCCCTTCCCTGAAGTCCCCACCCCAACTCCGCCCCCCCACCCCCAGGGGGTGCAGGGGGTGTGCAGGTTATGGCAGGGGACTCAGGACAGGGAGTTGGGGTGCAGGAGGGGTGAGGGGTGCAACAGGGGGTCGGGGTGCGGGCTCCGGCCCGGCGCTGCTTACCTAGAGTGGCTCTGGGGTGGCAGCAGCGCAACCTGGGGAGCCTGCCCTGGCTCCGCTCCAGGAAGCGGCTGGAACTACGTGCCTGGGGGAGGGGGGCACAGGGCTCCGTGTGCTGTTCTTGCTGCTTCTCCAGGCACCGCCCCACCGAAGCTCCCATTGGCCGCGTTTCCCCATTCCCGGCCAATGGGAGCTGTGGGGGGCGGTGCCTGGAAGCAAGAGCAATGCACGGAGCCCTCTGCCCTCTCCCCCCCAGGGGCCACAGGGACATGGTTCTGGCCACTTCAGGGAGTGGTGCGGGGCTTGCAGCGCCATGGGGGGCAATCCCGTGGGCCGAATCCGGCCCGCAGGCTGTAGTTGCCCACCCCTGGCCTGGAGGTAGGCAGAGGAGTGTGGCGGGGAGCTTGGCGGGCTACACGAAAGAACCGCGTGGGGCCCCGTGTTTGAGGCCCCTGGCATAGAGTCACAGCTTGTAATGTCTGATGTTTGTTTATTGTATTGAGTTTTATTCAGAGGTAATTAAAATGCTATAAGTGTTAATACATTGTAAATGGAGTTCACAGCATGGGGACTGAACAGTTACTGTGGTGAGAAGCTTAATATAGGGCAAATGGGTGTGGTGCTCAAAGGGCCATGGAGGATCCCCCTTCTCTTTTTCTAGTGAACAGGGCCTTCTTGTTCATTATAGCACTGAATGCCTCAGAACACCCAATAAATGAATTATACATATGCCAAAGAGCACTTGTGCCTCACCACAAAAATGCAGAAAACCAACAACAATGGAATGTATGGTGGATGCCTCCTTAATGCGCATCACAGAAAGATTACCTAATGACATGTGCAGAGTCCAAATTAGCAAAATAAAGACAGATTGCAATGGATTAACTTTAACTAACACTTCTTTATTGCAAGGCAGCCATGACAGCAATGGAGGGCACTTCCCCTCAGAGTTCCCCCAACTTAATTTCCATATACTCACAGGGATATTCTACCTAGTGACCTCACAAAAAAATGCCATTTGACATCTGTTAGGACACAGCCTCCACCTAGAGCAACTTTCTGGTGTCATTATAAACTGTCAAATTTACTCTTTCAGACAGAAATTGCTAAACCAGCGGGGCCATCGAGTCCAGTATCCAGACTCATACAGTGATCAGCACCAGCTGCTTCAGAGGAAGAAGCCCTACAGTAGGCAGCAAGGAAATGAGAAAATGGAGTAGCTTCTAACCCCCAATGCTTAGAAGTTGGCTCATACTTTCAAGCAGGTGGTTTTAGAGCCTTTTCAAAATTCTTGTTTAATTTTTAATATTTACA
This sequence comes from Caretta caretta, assembly GCF_965140235.1. Classification (NCBI taxonomy): domain Eukaryota; kingdom Metazoa; phylum Chordata; order Testudines; family Cheloniidae; genus Caretta; species Caretta caretta. Next base: position 23,821,070 of record NC_134223.1, read on the forward strand.
ATTATAGTTCGTGATATTCTGGTTATCCATATAAATCATAGACATGTAGGACTGGAAGGGACCTCAGTAGATCACTTAGTCCAGTCCCCTGTACTCATGACAGGACTAAGTATTATCTAGACCATCCCTGACAGGTGTTTGTCTAACCTGTTTAGGGTGCCAACCTTCCTGGTTTCGCTGGGAGTCTCCCGGAATCAATCCCTATCTCCCAGAGGCTACTGCAGCCAAACCGGGAGATTTTCGGCACTAACAGTCCGGCAGTGCAGCGGGGCCAATGCAGGTTCCCTGCCTGCCCTTGCTCCATGCTGCTCCTGGAAGCGGACGGCCCTGTGGCCCCTGGGTCTCTGTGTGCTGCCCCCATCCCGAGTGCCGATGCTGTAGCTTCTATTGGCTGGGAACTGCAGCCAATGGGAGCTGTGGGGGTGGTGCCTGTGGGCAGGGGCAGCACATGGAACTCCCTAGCCCCTCCCCACACCCAGGAGCTGCTGCCAGAGAGATGTGCCAGTCGCTTTCAGGAGCCACCTGAGGTAAGTGCTGACCCTTCACTCCCTCCTGCACTCCAACTCCCTGCCCCAGCCCAGAGCCCACACCCAAACTCACTCCCAGAGCCTGACCCCTCACCTCCTCCTGCACCTAAGCTCCCTCCCAGAGCCCACACCCCCTCCTGAATCCAAACTCCCTCCCAAAGCCCACACCCCCTCACGCACCCCAGCCCTCTGCCCCAGGCTCAGCCCAGAGCCACCTCCTACACTCCAAACCCCTTGGCCCCACCCCCAAGCCCAGAGCCCACACCACTCCTGCACCTCAACCCCCTGCCCAACGTGGTGAAAGTGAGTGAGGGTGAGGAACTAGAGTGAGTAGGGCCGGAGCCTCGGGGAAGGGATGGGAAGGGGGGTGGGGCAAGGGTGTTTGGGTTTGTGCCATTAAACAGTTGGCAACCTGTTCTTAAAAGCCTCCGGTGATGGAGATTCCACAACCTCCTTAGGTAATTTGTTCCAATGCTTAACTACCATTACAGTTGGGATTGTTAAGCACTGGAAAATGCCTAATCACTTTTTAAATCCTGCTAAATAATGTTATCTAGCAGCAATGAGCTCCACAGTCTAATAGTCCACAGTGTGAAAAAGTATTTCATTCTATCAGTACTGAATTTACCACCTTTCAAATAAATTTTAATTGAATGTCCATGCTCTTGTACTATAAGCCAGGGAAAATATAAGTTCCTTACTATCCTCTGTTAGGGGCAAATTCCTAAAGCTGTGTTTGTATGGCTATTAGTATTATGATTTATTATGTTTGTATGGAACCCATTTTGTTATCTAAAATGGAGGACTTGGTCATGTGATCAGGAGGGCAGTTGGAGTGTTTTCCCGCCCTTTCCAACAGTCAGCAGTGGCTCAAGTAGTAAACAAGTTCCAGTTTTAACTGGATTTTCCTGGGGATTCTATGGAGTTTCTCACTATAGTCTATATAAGAGCAGCAGTTACCTCAGCTTGGGGCTGCCCATCTGAGTGGCAGGTGCATGCAGGTTTGCTTCCACAGGTGATCAAAACTCCGGATAAGTGCCATCTCCAGCTATTACTTACCATCTGCAGCTGTTAACATCCATCGTTGTCATTCGCCTGTGAACACCCAGCTGCCATCCTGTGAGTCTGCCGCTGTGTCATCTGGAGCCAGTGAGAAGGACGAGTCATCGAGGGATCTCCTCAGAGTTCCTCTCCTGAGGCTCTGAACAAGCCAAAGGATCGAGGTCCTGAGCGACCATCAGAAGGGTGATATTGTATGTTTACTTACCTTTTGTACTCCATGGGGGTCTAGTTTGGGTCTTGGCTTCAGGACACAGATGTTTGAGTTACTGTACCTATAGAGGGAATAAGTTTCTGTTATTGTTTTATGCATTTTTCCTCTTCCCATTTATGTACCTCAGTTTCCCCAAAATAAACACAATTTGTTTGGTTTATATACACCTGATTCTACTTGCCTCATTCCAGCAGAGAGAGGGGGAGGAAGGTTACATAAGGAGGATTATCTTGGCTACCAACCAGGTGATAGATACTGGAGCTCGCAGTAAAGGACTGTGGACCTATATTTTTGTTGGGGGGGGGGGCCTGTAGCCTTTCCATATTTTATTCCTTGACCTAACACCACCTTTACAGATTAAAAAACTCTTATGATAAGAGATGGACCAGATCTGAATTGTCTGCTGCTTCTATATACCCACTATACACAGATCCCCCCAAATTCCTGTGAACCCTCCAGCTCCCCTATTCTTGAGCTACTGATCCTGTAATTTTTACAGAGAAATTCAGTTGCATGCTAATCTTGAATAAATTATCCAGTGGTCATTGTGTGATTATTAACCAATTCCACAGTTTAAGATTAAAAACGTATTTTCTAAGAGTACTTTGACTTTGTTTATGGCTCCACTCTAGAACTATTCATGCTGAGAGATTTAACCAGTTTTTCCAATATATAATCAATAAAACAGACATAATAAATGTACAAAAGTTTGTACATTACAAACTGGAAAAGGTGATTTCAAGCATAGATTTCACTAGTCTTTCTCCACCACTGTGGTCTAGGGGCTGTGGAATAATTTCTGATGCGTTGCATTGGTGTGGCAAAGTGGATTGATTTAAGGTTTGGCACCGCTGTATCACAGCAAAATTCCTGCAATACGCAATTTGACAAAACTGAGGAGTGTTATACAAAGATTGTCGTGGAGTAACTCCCATCAGTGGGAATGATGGGGTGAAACCTCATGCAGCATTGTGAAAATGTCCATTTTGTTGTTCTTGTTTGGATTCAATTGTCATGTCACTACATTGTCCTACATATTATTTTGAGGTCCTAATTTTGCAGTAAAAATCTTAGTGAATTTAGAATCAGTGTATAGAAATCTTTTTTTAAATCCTTGTTCAGATTATATATTTAATTTTGGATATATAATGTCTTGCGAAGATTTATATCCATCCAACCCCCCCCAAAAAAATCGCTGATTACCTTGAAATCTAACACAATGTAGACACTCTCCAGTGCCATGCACTGATTTTATAGTTTTACTATTTCCAGAAAAATCTATTGTAATCCTGAAACTTTGTAGATTTGAGTCATACGTTTTATAATCATATACTAATACAGGGCTAAATTCTCCAGGTTTTACTCATGTGAAGAAAAGGTTGAATTCTCTCAGCCTTTACTCCAACCACTTACTCACTCAGATAAACCATGTGTTACTACTTTAAGATGTGGAATCTGTTCCACACTTGGGAAATGTAAAGGACCATCTCCCTCTAGCATTTTAACCTCAATAGTAAAAATAAAATACCTATATGTAGCTATAATATAATAGGCCTTTCCCCTCTAGATTCTATAATTCTGGCAGCACCTTTCATCTCAGGGGATCCCAGAATACTATACTTTACATACAGGATTAGCTTACTCTACAACTGAAATACAGCTACCTTTGGGAAAAAACATGGCAGCTCTCCAGTATTGCACAATGACACCATATGACAGTTTAAAATAGGTGTAAAGAAGAATCCTGCATTAAGCTGAAACTTCAGGGTAATGCAGGAAGGCAGAATGTATTCATCCCAATAAAAATTTGGCCAAGACAATAGGATTAGCATTCCTATTTTTGTTAAAAGTGCCACTGGATATTTATTGATACCCTCTCCACTTTTAAATCTCTCAAAAAACATCTTTCACTATGCTGATGATAGGGACTCTTGGTCTGTACAGAAAATTCCTTTTGTTTTTTCCTTCAGACTGAACTCCATCTGTCTGGTTGGCTGGCAAAGGAGCACCCTCCAGAGGACAATGATCCTGTCCTATAAATTATACAAACTACAGCTATTGGGCTGCATGACTGGTGATTTATTCCTGTTGAATGTAGCCAATTTAATCATTTTTTTAGTAAATTTATAGTACTATATCCTCACGCATCCTCCAAAAGACTCTGGAATGTACGTGTTTCCTCATTCACATATACTTATCCATGACAAGGACAGCTTGAAAGATTAATCTTCAGATGCCATCTAGAAAATTCTGGTAGGGTCTTTGGGTGCAAATGAGAAGTGTCAGCTTTTGTAAATTCAGCTCAACTGTTGGAGACCAGGGTCTTGTTTCACATTATACTGACTAATTGTACTGGAATGAGCCATTGCCCTTTTAAGATACAGTGACATCAAGGAGTGAAATGGAGCTGAGTATTTGAATTAGTAGCATGTAGCAGTGGATGTTAACTTCAGCCTTTCCCACCCCCGCATCCTCTTTGCTGACATTCAGAGCAAGCAAGGCAGCGAGAGCATGAATCAGTGGAAATAGTCACACAGACAGGAAGTGGATTCAGTAAAGCCTGTGGCATGGACTTTTCCTGAAGATCAGGTTTCCATTCCTTTCTGGTGATCTGGCCTTCAACATGCACTTATCAATTGTATTTTTTACGTTTAGACTTTTTTTTCCCCCTTCAAGTGAGCACTTGTGCTACTTGAGCACTTCCTCATATCTGTCTTGCACTTTGGAAACTCCAAATTTATTTATAACCTGTATATATATTTATTACTTCACACCTGAAATTTGTCTCTCTGTATAAAGTAACAGAAAACGGCAAGTGTCCAAGCATAAAATACCTCTTAGAGGGTTACTGCTTTTCTGAAGATGCTGAAATATTTGGGCTCTGCTTGCATCTGGCTAAAAATAAGTGCCTATACCATGTAACTAGTCACATTAACCTATAATTAGAAGGACAGGAAATAATGTTTTGAAGCTTTATAAGGAAACGGAGTGACAGAGACTAGTAAGAAGGCCAGTTTATGCATAGATAGTAGCACAATTGAGAGATGATCAGACTTCCTGTGCAATGCCCAGTTGGTTGAGTCAGACTCAACCGGTGTTCTTGTTTGCTCCGTGAGAGGCTTCATCCTGTAGGGAGGTGAATTATTACAGTGGGATGGAGTTCTCATACTTTAAACTGTTAAGGGGGAAAAAAAACAAAACAAACAAAAGAAAACCAACATTTTCTTCACTCAGCCTGTGATCAGAGCCCATTAGCAATGACGTCTGACCACATGGAGAAGGCCAGAGGTAGCAAAATTAGCAAGTTCAATGCACACTGATGTTTGTAATAATATAAATTAGTAAATATTCTAAATATTTTATTTTAGAAGGAAGGCTACAAACTACCACAAATTTCTGAACCTACACAAAATGACCAGAAAAACTTCCAAGTTAGTTTAAAATTGTTCTGTTCATGAGCGCAGCACCATTGTACATCTGTCAAAGTGTCCAGAGACAAGCCCATGGTGGACATGTAGCTTATGTTTAATTAAAAAGATGAATAATTTTCATTACTCAGTTTCTGTCAGGATGAATGTGCCATGTCACATGCAGAATTGTATTGATCAGGATTCCTGACACATTGGGGATGACACAGGCTCTAACCCATTGACTGCTTCTGCATTCCCTTCCATTTTGACAGTCACCATAAAGTTTCACAAATATATACGTGACAGTTAGTTTATGGTGTATTGAAAATTAGGGATAGTTAATTTCATGGATATGCAGCCTGACTTTGGGAGGTGATGAGTGCATACAACTCCTTGTTTCAGTGAGACATTCAGACATATAACTGGTAATTGACAGAGTATGTGAACATAAATGCAATAGCCCCCAACTAAAACCTCTCCAACGCATCATCAAGGATCTACAACCTATCCTGAAGGACGACCCATCACTCTCACAGATCTTGGGAGACAGGCCAGTCCTTGCTTACAGACAGCCACCCAACCTGAAGCAAATACTCACCAGCAACCACACACCACACAACAGAATCACTAACCCAGGAACCTATCCTTGCAACAAAGTCCGTTGCCAAATGTGTCCACATATCTATTCAGGGGACACCATCATATGGCCTAATCACATCAGCCACACTGTCAGAGGCTCGTTCACCTGCACACCTACCAATGTGATATGTGCCAGCAATGCCCCTCTGCCATGTACACTGGCCAAACTGGACAGTCTCTACGTAAAGGAATAAATGGACACAAATCAGACATCAAGAATTATAACATTCAAAAACCAGTCGGAGAACACTTCAATCTCTCAGGTCACTCGATTACAGACCAAAAAGTGACAATTCTTCAACAAAAAATCTTCAAAAACAGACTCCAAGGAGAGACTGCTGAATTGGAATTAATTTGCAAACTGGATACAATTAACTTAGGCTTGAATAGAGACTGAGAGTGGATGGGTCATAACACAAAGTAAAACTATTTCCCCATGTTTATTCCCCCCCGCCACACACACACACACACACACCTGTTCCTCAGACGTTCTTGTCAACTGCTGGTAATAGCTCACCTTACCTGATCACTCTCGTTACAACGTGTATGGTAACACCCATTGTTTCATGTTCTCTGTGTATATAAATCTCCCCACTGTATTTTCCACTGAATGCATCTGATGAAGTGAGCTGTAGCTCACGAAAGCTTATGCTCAAATAAATTTGTTAGTCTCTAAGGTGCCACAAGTACTCCTTTTCTTTTTGCGGATACAGACTAACACAGCTGCTACTTTGAAACCTGTCATAAATGCAATAGGTTTCAGAAAGCTGTGAGGGAAGGTATTGTGATGCTAACAGACCACTCTCAATAGTTCAGTGGGCAACTATAATAGGATGACCAGATAAAACGGGGGGGAGGGGGAAGCGCAGCGGCCGGAGCAGCGAAAGCCGCAATATCAGGACAAATGGCATCCCGACTGTGCCTCGGTCGGGACACGGGACAAAGAACTAAAAATCGGGACAGTCCTGATTTTATCGGGACATGTGATCACCCTAAACTATAATGACCTTTTGTCCAAGCACTGTTGGTAACATTTAACCTGCAGCAAAGCAGGAAGACAGCTAGAGTGCCAGCAGTGGGTCTCATGGTGGGTGACTGATTACAGCCTATATAATTTTTAAGCCTATATACCATGGCTGTGCAATGGACAAAGAAAAACTGGGTTGATCTAAACTGATGCTTTTAGTTACAGAACTGAGTGTCTTGGTGTGAGGAATTTTCCATTTACTTTGTGGATTAAAAAAAAAAATCTCTGAGACCCAAACTGAACTTTCTGCTTCCATGGGACCCAACCAATATCTCATGGGTAGGGCCCTACTAAATTCACAGTTCACTTTGGTCAATTTCATGACCACAGGGTCTTAAAATTGGTCAATTTCACTATTTCAGATGTGAACATCTGAAATTTCACAGTGTTGTAACCATGAGGGTCCTGATCCAAAAGGGGATCATGGGGGGTTCCCAAAGCTGTTGTAGGGGGTTTGCAGGATTGCCATACTCACTTCTGTGCTGCCTTCAGAGCCCAGTTCTGAAGGCAGCAGCTGCGGAGTTTCCTGCAGCTGGAGGAGGCTCCTGGAGGTGGAGGTAGGTCCCATCTCCCCAGTGCTACTGGGAGCGCCCCAGCTAGGGGGCTCCTAGCTGCTAGTCAGGGCCAGTGGTGGATTAATTTATGAGCCCATGCAAGGGGCCCTGGACATTTTGAAAAATTAGTGCCCCAGCCCTGGCAGGAGCGCCAGAGCTCAGGCAGGAGCTGTCAGGGACAGCAGCCCTGAGCCCAGGCACCTGAATCCCTGTCTAGAGCCATAGAGTGGGGGGGTGGGGAAGGGTGCGGCAGCCCTGAGCCTGGTCCCCAGGTCCTGGACAAGAGCTGCAGGGGGTGGCAGCCCCCATCCCAGGTCCCTGAGCCTGGACAGGAGCCACAGGGGATGGAAGCCCCGAGTCCTGTCTGGAGTCCAGATGCCCTCAACCATGGCAGGAGCCACTGAGGGGGTGGAGGGGGGGCAGGGAGAGGGAGCAGCAGCCCTGGAGCTCGGGCATCCAGAGCCTGGGCAGGAGTCATGGGGTGGAGAAGGGGGGCAGCCCCAAGCTGGGAAGGAGCTGCAGGTGGTGGCAGCCCCCAGCCCAGGTCCCTGAGCCCAGGCAGGAGCTGGGGGGTCAGGGAGAAAGAGGGGAGCAGCAGCCCAGGCAGGAGCCATGGCCCATGAGGGAGAGGGAGCAGTAGCCCTAGAGCTTGGGCTCCCTGAGCCCGGGCAGGAGCTGCGAGAGGTGGCAGCCCCAAGCCTGGGTGCCCCCTGACCCACAAGATCTGTACTACCCTCACTTCTGCGCTGCCCGTGGAGGTGGGTCTGATCTCTCTCCCCATAACAGCCATGCACGGGAAGGACAAGTCCTGTCCCTCCCCAGTCTGGCTGATTTTGGGGAGCTCAGATTTCATGGGGCAGGGTTTATTTCACGGTCCATGAAATTGGTAGGGCCCTACTCATGGGGACACATACAACTTTCAGTGCTTGAGTTTTGGTCAGTTACACTACAGCCAGCACCTATTAGACCCATGTCCTTCCCAATTGGTTACAGCCAATGGGGAGACATTGAAGCCATGAATGGTTGAGATTCTCAGTACCACCATGTGGGAGGAGCAGGAAACCAGGGGTTCTGAAAGCAAGCACTGGCCTATGTTCAAATCCTTGTTGGATATTGATGATCTTGGAAACCACTGACCTGTGTCAAACCTACTGTTTTAGGGAAAGCTAATGAGGCCCTAACAAGTGGATGGAGTTGCTTTAATACAGCTCTGCTCCTTTCTGACCAAGAACCCAGCAGATAATTATGGGTGATTGTCACAGTCTGTTCCCCAGTTACTGTATTTGACATGTAAGCAGAGTATCCCTGGCTCATTAGGCAGGGTGTTGCACACACAACATTTAATTCACTCAAGGCCAAGCAGAGCACAGCTGTGCAGTAAACAGCCTGCCTTGTCAGTGTTTGGCCAGAACAGACAGTTTTAATCTCTCTCATGAATCATGGTCTCTTGAATTTATTCTACATGTTCTGGAACACACAGTTTTCCTCAACTCAGTCAACTGGACATGAAGCCCAACGGGGCGGGTGGGGGGGGGGGGAACAGGACATAAATCCATTTTCTTTATTAAAAAAAAAAAAGGTGTTTGTGGGTGGTGAGTGGCTTGATTACAGATGAACACTTTGTGTCATTAAAATGTACAGGAGAACCTCAATTCTCCTCCTCAACATGGTCACTGCAAGACACTTGGTGTGGGAGCATTATGGGTTTGGCTACTGCCAGTCTGACTGATGTTTTATTTGTATACCAGATGGAAGAATGACTATTTGTGTGTATGTGTGCACATATTAGGGAGAGGGTAGGGAAACTGCAGGCATGGGAATGTGATAATGATGCCTGCTCTTTTCTCTGAATTGATTCCCAAGGACTTCAGACTCCAAATATTCATATATTAATGTATTTTTCCTTATCTTTACTCATGCTGGTTTTGTGAACAGATCCTTTAGGAAAATAACATTTATTATTTAGTATCTATTGACTTGGACCCTGCCCCAATAAAACAACAGTTTAAATTAGACCCAAACAATATATTAACCCATAGATTAGGGTGCTGTTTTGCAGCAGGGCAGATATTAAATACATACTTCAAAGAGAATAGTGCCTGACCATAGAGTATGAAGACTTATTTGATCATATTGTTCACAAATGAATACCAAGGCCAGACTATCATGATGGGTGGATGAATGCAGGGTTTTTCTAAACTCTAAATCTGTGTAATTACTTCCCATTCCTATAATTATATATGGACTGTGATATTGCAGCCTGAGACCAGGGTGGTCCATGTGCAAAAAACTAAAAATAACATTCTTCACTTAGATTTCCTAAGTTACCTTCAGGATGGGGGCAGGATCAGCGTCTGCTTGTTGGAAGGGGAAAGCTACGGTGTAGGTGAGTCAAAAATTTCAATACTGAGGGAAGATCAATGGGAAGTTGTAGGATGGGCAGTGGTAGGTGCTCAAATACTATGGTGATGAGCATGGTATAGACCAGTGGTTTTCAAACCGTGGGTCATGACCCATAACTGGGTTGTAGAATGGAAGAGACTGGGTCACGGCAGCTATGGTCAGCACCGCTGACCGGGCCGTTAAAAGTCCCGTCGGCGGTGCTGCCTGGCTAAGGCAGCCTAGTCCCTACCTGTTCAGACACCACGCTGAGCCCCGGAAGCAGCCAGCAGCAGGTCCGGTTCCTAGGCTTGGGGGGGAGTGGGGGGCACGGGGCTCCATGTGCTGCCCCAGCCTGAGCACCAGCTCTGCACTCCCATTGGTCAGGAACTGGACAGTGGGAGCTGGTGGGGAGGTGCCTGTGAGCTGCGCAGAGCTGCTTACGTCCCTCTGCCTAGAAGCCGGACCTGCTACTGGCCACTTCTGGGGCGCAGCTCTGTCCGTGGTGTCAGGACAGGCAGGAAGTCTGCCTCTGCACCCCCGCTGACCGGGAACCGCCCAAGGTAAGCCCACACCCCAACCCTGCTCTCCAATCCTCTGCCCCAGCCCTGAGCCCCTTCCCATACTCCAACCCCCTCATACCCAGCTCCATTGGGTCACAGGCATCAACAATTTTCTTCAACTGGGTCACCAGAAAAAAAAGTTTAAAAACCACTGGTATAGACCTCTGTGTGTAGGGTGCCAGAACGGGGGGGGCTAAGGGGCCATGGCCCCCCACTTTTTACCAGAGGTAAGGGTGAACGACAGGCAGGCAGGAGGCAGAGAGGAGCAAGTGGGGGGGAGGGTCTAGGGGGAAGAGTTGATACGGGAGTGAGTCCTTGGGGGAAGAGGGAAGGCAGGGACCCAGGGAGAAGGGGCGGAGTGAGGACGGGGCCTCAGAGGTGGGCCCACAGTTCAGGCGCTTGTGCCCCCCCACTTTTAGGGAGCTTCCATCGCTCCTGTTCTGTGTCATACTTTTGTATGAAGCTAGACCCTTTAACACATGGAATTGTTCACGTAAAATCCACGTCTTCACTTTTTCTGAATACTCAGTAGAAGTTTCTGTTTTTCTAGCTGTACACAGCAGTGCCATATCAATATTATAACAAAGTAATAATATAAATAAATAATACAGACTGAGAAAAGTATGGCAAACTGTGACCAGACATGATCCAGACACATTCCTAATAAAATCCTTAGGGCTGCAATCTCTAGTAATACCTCGACATATGAAAACTGTACCCCCAAATCTGCAATAATTCATATTCTGGGGGGGAGGGGGAAGCCTTCTAGATGATTAATTCATCCTGTTTCAGGTTATTTACTAGACATGACACACCTCTTGGCAGAACCATGAGCACAAGATAACATCCAGTGACTCAGTGATAGCACCAGAATCCCTAGCAACAAGGAGACAATCCTACTGATCCCTAAAGAACCAGACATATTACAGGGCTTCCAAAATACAAAGGTAATATATTATCTGAGCCTGGGTCTAGTCTGCTAAGGAAACAATGGGAATATACCTTCTGACACAACCCCTCTTTGATATTAGGATCTGACCAGCAGTTTCATGGTCTGTGTTTGGATGATGCCTGTTCCATCCCTGTAATGCCAACCCAAAGGATCAAATCAATGCAGAATTAGAAAACAAATCTGAATGGTATAAAATGCTTGTGGTTCTGTACTGTTGGAAGGACATGTCATCATTTACTTTTGCATTGTTTACCCACCTCCTGTGTTTTCTGATTCACAATGACCTGCAAGGGAACATTCCTACACCATAGCCAGGGCACTGAGGTGTAGCTAATTGAGCAATTAAGTTATCAGGTGATGGAAGTAAAAAAAAAAAAAAAAAAAATCTCATCAGCACAGCTAGATGGATTTGGCTAGCCAGCTCCTTTTTGTTTATTACTTGTTATTATGTAACATGCGTGTATAGCTCCATGGGTGCACATAGTTTGGCACAAAGATGTAATCAACCACTCTCAGGTAGACTCCAGCTGGCATCTGGGGTCAGGAGTTCAGTCAACTGACCACTGAGAAAGGATAATAGGAGTTTCTTACCCTATTGTCTGGATTTCGAAAGCCAGTTTTTAAATACAATCCCCCATGTTTCTAATAGAGTTTTCTGTTAGGGGTCGACTTCTGAGGCTGTTGGCATTTAGAAGGGACTATAGTGTCACAGTCTTTTTTCAGTCAGTAGCATTTCACCTATATAAAGTTGCTCACCATAAAGTGTAGGGAAATGGGGAGCTATAAGGTGCTAGTGGATCCACACACATTTGGAGAGGGAAGGAAGGAGGAAGATCAACCCCATGTCAGTGGAGAATGACAAGTACTACCTAGATGACCCATCAAACCTTGAGGCCCCCTCAGTACTTTAGATGGAGGAAATGCAAGATAACAGTGCTTCTGGAGAGCCTTTAAGTCGTGCTGATGGGTCAAGGCAAGCTTCCCTAAGTCAGTAACCGAGGAAACAATAAATGTAAACCAGCATTCTTGGCCCCTTTGTCTGCCATGCACAGGGCTGCATCAACAGCTGTGCAGCAGTGCTGGAACAATTTTTATAGTGGGGGTGGTGAAAGCCATTGAACAAAACCATAAACTCTGTATATAATGGAAACCACTTTAAGCCAGGGGCTGTGACAGCACCCCCAGCTCCCCTAGTTCCAGCACCTATGCAGCTGTGATTATTTTTAAGAGGCCAAGTCAGTGAGGGAACAAAGGAGGGGCTTTCTGGGTTAAAAATGTATGGTGTCTCTGTATAATTTTTCATGAGGGGTGTACTCAAATATTTGGATGGCAATATCTAAACTATATCGTTAAATTTAATCAATCTAAATTTGGATTATTGCTGATTATGTACTATATTTATTGTATGATTTTTTAAACCAAACTTTGTACTTTGGGATAATTTAAGCAATATACCCAGATGTACAGACACTATTTCCTTAACCTATAAAATATACATTAGCTTTAATCACACTGCTCATCGGAACCCATCACTGCTTTGCAGCTTTGATGTAGTTAAAATGCCCAAAGAGCTGGAGAGGGCACATTTCTTACTTAACAATGTCAAGACTGTAGGAAGTCAGGTGGCTATGCATGTGTATCAAATGTGCATGATGCTCAGGCAAGATTTCTGAGGGGGACCAACTTAGATGAAGTATTATAGTATTCTTTATGGTGAGACAGGCAGGAAGGAGATGAAGGCACTAAGAAATTGGTCTCATTATCTGCACCAACTCAGCCTATTTTAGCTTACTTGGTTTAGAAATCAGGCTGAGGGAGTCTTGCAGGACATCTCAGTGTCGATATTTGTCAAACCAAAGTGTGTCCAAAAAAATCATGAGTCAGACCCTCAAAATTCCAGGGAATGGCTTAAAAAATCATGACTTATTTAAAAATAATACATTGTGGGTTCTTTTTATTTACCAGCTGATTATGGAACTGTGCACCGGGGTGACATTCTCAAATTTTTCTCCACAACCAGGAAGGTTAGAAACTTTTTTTAAAATGAAACCTGACAGTTATGTAGTCACACAATTCCTGGAGCTGGGGCTTCAAGAAAGGTGACAAATATTGAGAGACTCAACAGAATCTCAAGAGTTGGCAACAATGTGTGGGAAGATTGCTTGCTTTTTTGACTGGGCTCTGAAACGCCCATATGTATGTTACTTGGGCTTCTTGAGATGCCAACATCAGTCCCCTACTTGTGACCTGTCCTGTCACACCTAAATTAACAATACTTTTCATTTGGAGGGGGATAAAGGGGAGGCATAGATCAGCATTCATGTTACACTCCCCATCAGTATCTGGCCCAAGCCAGCGAAGCTAATGATGCAACGAGTGTGCCAAATTTGGTGGTGACTCCTGGTCACGTGCAACCTGAGGTATGTTCTGCATAATGTAAGATGATGATTTGAAAGGGCCCCAAACTGCTTTGTAAACTACATTTTTTATATTAAACCTCACACTCATGAAAAAACTTCACCCATTGCTGAAAAATTGCTTCCTCTGGGGTAGAATTGGGTAGCCATTTAACATAAACTAACTAACAAACAAGTTTAGGACAGAGTGTAAAGAATGCTATTTCTGATAGAAATTGTTGGGGGGCTTTAGGAAGTCAGAATGTAATTACGCAAATGGGAACTTGGCCACCACACCAGGGCCCGCTAAGACTCCTAATCTTGCTGAAAATGCCATGGAATTTTTAATAAGTGGCCAGATCCTTGGTTTTATGCCTGTTTGAAAGATCATGTCGAGTAGCATTTGCTAGGACACCAGCTCAGTAATGGAAGTGTCACCAATACCACTTAATACGCTGCTTATCAACCAGTTATTGCTGCAGCAATTTATTAAGTTGCTCACACTTGCATAGATTTACAGTGATTAAATTATGTGGTATCATCCATCCCCTGCCTAGAGCACTGAACAAAGAAATAATAGAATATCTCAGCTAGAAGCTATGCTAGGTACCACAGGCTATATTTACTAAAAATAAATTTGTCCTTTAATTGAATAATGTTGCAAAATGTCATTGATAGCAGCACCTACTCCCACCCTGTAGAGTTTAGAAATATTTGCTTTAAACACTGCTTAGAGAATTATAATTAAGCAACACATATCCCAGGTCAAATTTAGCCCTAAAGAAACTTAGAAAAGGGATCATTAGTATATATATTTCAGAATTGTATAAAAATGGTGGTTCAGATGCCGTTTTATTATGTAATAATGGCTGCTTTCTAATGAAACACCTGTCTGTCTAAAAACCCTGTCATCACATTATGTAGGTTCTTTATGTCCAACCCCCCAGGGTTCCATCTGAAAGGCCCCACCTTAAAGCTATAAATTAGAGATCCAGACAGACTTAGACCTTACGGCTAGAATTCCCCAGAGATCCAGATGAAACAACCCCAGAAAGGAAGCTCTTGTGATTAAGGCACTGGACTGGGATATAGAAGATTCACAGATTTTAAGGCCAGAAGGGACCATTAGATCATCTAGTCTGACCTTCTGTATATCACAGGCCATAGAATTTCACCAAGTAGCCCCCTGCATTGAGCTCAAGTAATTTGTTTGGGTAAAGCATCTTCCAGAACGACATCCAACCTGAATCTGAAGACAAACTAACTATTGGAACAAACTACCAAGGAAAGAGGTAATCACGCTCAGTTAAAGATGTGTGCTTTATATCTAATATGAATTAGTCTGGCTTGAATGTCTAGCCATTGGTTCATGTTATGTCTCTCTCTGCTCAATTAAAAAGGCCCATAAGTATCCAACATTTCCTCCGTATGAAGATACTTATATATTGTAATCACACTTTGATAAACTACACAGATTGAGCTCTTAAGTCTGTCACTGTAAGGCATTTTTTTTCCAGTGCTTGATCTGAAATTCAGTTCACACAGGAAAACTATGAAAAAGCAGGGATTTCAAACAAGTCACCAACCTCTGTATCTCAGTTCCTGATCTGTAAAATGGGGCAACAGCACCATTTCACAGGGGTGGTGTGAGAAGTTAATTCATAAATGGGAGGCACTGAGATACAACAGGGATGAGCACAAAGAACCCAGACAGACTGCTCCAAAACTTTGGGATCCAGATGAGACCTCTCCCCTAAGGATTGTACATTTTCTGTGATTCAGTAAAAACATGATCCTTTTGCATTGCATGGTGTGGGAATGTTAGCTGCACTACACAGAGAAATCCCTGAGCAGTCTTTGGAAATGTATGAAACAGCTTCCAAACTCAAACCAGGTCCATGGGAGCTTTTCTTCTAAATCAATCACACTCTCAGAAGTATGTTTATTTTGACAACTCCGTGTTTCCTGCATGTATGTGTTGTACCAATAAAATAAAAACCAGCAGGATCTTAAAGGGAAAAAGGCAAAATACCACATTTATTGTGAATACAGAAAGAATCATAGTAAGCAGTTAGTTATAGTTATAACATTCCATTCAATCTCATATTTATTCACACATTCATTCATTCATACACACACACACACACAGGTTCTGCAAGGTTGTTATCATAGTTACCAGCCTTAGAGTTGCTCATGCCAAGCCACTGGCTAGGTGGCCTGGACATGAGGAGGGAGCAGGGCCTTGTCAGATGCTCATCTGATGCTCCTGGAAGTTGGTTTGCAGAATCAGACCCCGAAAGTTCTCACTTTTTAGAGTCTATTTTTATAGGAATTTCTTCCTATGCCAGTCTATGGGAATTGCTTCATCATGCTGTTGCTGAATCAATCAGCAGATAGCACATTCCTGACGGCTCCAAGATGTTATCTTGTTCTTTGGTTCTCCCATTCTTGAGGCTGTTGGGTGGATTCCAGTCTGCCCTCCGGGGGGGTCCTCTGGTTATTTCCACTTGACGCCTTCTTCAGCCGATGGACACTGGATTCTTAGGCTGGCACCTCCCTGATCATTCAGTTATTATCCACACCAAGCATCCATCCACATACATCCTCTATCTCTATTTTAATCACAATTGTTAATACAACAAAAGGGTGGGGAGTCTCTGGGTGCTGTTTCTGTTGTTAGAGTATTGCTTTGAGTCTCTCTCTCTGTGAATTGCTTTGAGAATAGACTCTGTCTTAGAATGTACTAACACAATTAGCAGCTTGCAAGTTTCACACATAGAGGGAGAGAAACAGTACCAAAAACCAAGAGACCTTTTAATTAGTAATACCCTGGAATTTAAACTCTGGGGAATCAAACTCATTTGTGATTTTAATACAGAACTTCTTTAATATGATCCAACATATGGCCAGCACTGACTTCCTGCATGGTACAAAGGAGCTGACTGAAAAAATACCTTTATAATGATTAAACAGAAACCACCACCTGTATAAGATCAAGCAGACAAAACAGTGCAGAATAAAACCCTCTTATGGACTAGCCACCAAACCATAAGCTAGCAATACCTGTAGGTACATAACTGAATCCTCTTGAAGCACACAGAACTAAATTGATTTCCATTACACTGAGTTCAAGTGCCATGTGTAAGGACATGATTTTGTCATGGAGTTCATGGATTCCATGATTTTAACAAACCTCCATGACTTCCAGGTTGGACAGGCAGGCCCAACCGCCCTCCCCTACTTCCACACAGTAGTAGGGCTCTGGCAGTCAGCCTCAGGCAGCAGGGCTGGGGCTTCAGTGATTTATAGTTTATTGCCAACATCCTGCATGTGAATTTTAATAAGAGTCCCCATGTCAAAAATCTTAACCTTAGCCATGTGTATATCCAGTTGTAACACACTGCTGGGATACCCAGAGCTGTGAGCCACTGTGTTACCTCTCTGACTCAGCAAGAGCAAGTTTTGTTGGAGATCAGATTAGAGGTCAGCTCACTGCTACACCAACCTCCTCAAGGCTCTCCCCACCCCAACCTTGCCTGGCAAGTAACAGAGAACTCCATCCCGCAAGCGTCTCAGATAAGTTTCTTTGCAATGCACAGCTACCATAGTGGATACACAGAATATACTAAGTTGGCTGCTCTGTTAAACAGTCAGTACATCATGGCTCATTAGTTTAACTGGGGTGAAAACACCCTTCCCTTCAAACATGGCACTGAATTTGTTCATATAAAGTAAAACACGTTTATTAACAAATGAGTATGGATTAAGTGATAGCAAATAAAAGTGAAAAGTAGAGATGCTTATAAGCAAATAAAAGTGAAAAATTCACATCTAAAAGTTTAAAACTTAATCTAGCCAGATAAAGGTCTTTGTTCAAGATAGTTTGTTTTACCGAATCTCCTTTCCAGCTTTTTATTGGCCAACACCCATCAGAGATCAAAACACTTGGTTTCTTTGTTTCCGGAGGGGAAGAATAAAGCTCTGTTGCCCCTTGAAACACACCCATTTGATGATGATTCCCAGTTTACAGTTACATTTTGGAATCTATCAGTTAGCCAGCTTTTAATACATTTCATGTTTGGCTTTTAGTACACTGGATGAGATACCACATGTTGTGATAAGCACGTGTAGGATACCTGGGTCTTAAAAGTTGTGTTGTGGGGGCCCCGATCATTGTAGTAGTGGAGATAGGTCTACAGGTTTTGCATCTGTTATTCTGGCAGGGTCTGGTGCTTGCTTTGAGTTGATGTGTCCTGGTCTACGGGGAGCCTATTTCTAATGAGCTTGGGGAGGTGGGCGGCAGATGTTTGAAGGCCAGAAGATTTTTTTCAGGATGTGGTCATAACTTAATCATACCCTGTATGGGTTCCAAGTGTGAGTCGGTAGGTGACAACTATGGGTACATGCTTAGAGGGGGGTTTATTTCCATATTGATGCAGGTTCTCTCAGGGTATTTGGGTGGCCTGTTCCATGATGTGATCTACTTCTCTGGAGGAGAATCAACTAGCATCAATTTCCTGCATACCACAATCAACTTCAAACAATGGAACCCACTATATACACACAAGAAACCCACACATGCCACCCCACCTATCTTCTCAGATCCTATAACCCCCTCAAATATAATCAAGAAATCTGTTATCTACAGCCAGACACTCAGATACCACAGAATATGCTCTGAGGAAAAAGTCTGGGCTATACACCTTAACACTCTTAAAAATGGCTTTACCAAACAAGGACACTCCACTACTATATTAATAAAAACAACTTCTACCATTTCCCCTAAATCTATATAAGGTATAATTGCCAATTACATTTATAACCTTGAAGTAAGTTTACAGCAGTAAATGATTTCTTTTACTGTCATATTCTGGTCCCTTTGAAGTCACTGCCATTAATTCTGATATGACAGGCATTTTGGTCCTTATAGCAGTGCAAGTTATCAGTGTTCCCAGCAGAATTACTGGATAGTCTCAGCAAAAAAAAAAAAAAATCACATACTGTATTTGTTTACAACTGCTATGAAATTAGCAAATGTAATTATTGTACAATCACTTTAAAAATGTATCTGTACATCTGTTAGTTTTGGGAAAGAAATACTAGCTACTATGAGTGATCACAAGATTCCTCAATAATATATGTGAGCAGCCACCCCTCATAATTCAGAAGCATCTGAATCAAGTATTTAGAACATAAGACACCTCCATTATCCCAAAATAAGTAGAGGTTAGAGCAAACATTTCCTGAAGGTCATTCAGCTTCTGTATGTAATGGCCAAGAGGTTTTGGAATCTAAGAGCCTCTTAGCCCTTTGAGGAAACCAGATGGAACCACACATTACTTCCCTCTGATTAAGAGACTACTAGATTTTTTTTACCCTTCTCAGCAGGGGGTTAAATTGGATACAGTTGTGCAACTGTGCTGGGTGTAATTCTCCTGTACTTACTGTGAGCTCTGAAAGGCATGCAATCCTGATTTGAAGACATCAAGAGATGGGGGAAGTTTGCCACTTCCATTCGTGATTTGTTCCAAATGTTTAAAATCACACTCACTGTTAAAAATTCATGCCTTATTTCTAATTTGAATTTGTCTGGCTTTAATATCTAAACCATTGATTCTTGTTATGCTTTTCTACAGTAAAGAAAAAGAGTAAAAAAAAAAGTAAAGAGTCTTTAGTACTGGGTATTTTCCTCCCTGTCACATTACTTCTATACTGTGATCTTGATCTTTTTGTTATTCTAAGAATATTGAGCTCTTTAGGTTTTCCATTGTAAGGCTTTTTTTCCAGCTCTTGAATCATTAGGGTGCAGAGAATAGCAATTATTTTTTCAAACACTTTTAAAAGGTAGACACCAGAACTGTATGCAGTATTCCAGTGTCGGCCTCACCAATGCATCATATAGAGGTAGAATTTACCTCCCAATTCCTACTTACTACTCCCCTGTTTATACACCCAAGGACTGCAGCCATACATCCCCTCCTAACCTGTCTCACTGATGTGCCTCCACCCTGATTGGAGGGATTCCATGGCTATTCTGTCTTTGACCTCTGCGCTAAGACTGCCAAGGTTGATAACTGCAGTGATAGTGGTAGTGTCTGTGCAAATAGGATCAAACTGTAAGAGACCAAACCACTGTCAAGAGGTAATGATTTTCAGTCAATACTGAACCAAGCCAGATTTGGAGGGATAATTTTACAGACCATCTCTTACTCCTAAAGGACAGAAGATTCTACCAAGAAACTGATTACACACCTGTGGATTCTCTCCACACAAAAACAATTTCACTCATCCAGCAGGCTGATTTTAGCTCCTAAGATTAATTATAGCACCTGCAGGATTGGCCTCATATTTTGCATCCAAAGTTCATGGTTCCAATCAGGGACAGTTAGTACATCCAAGCATCAAAATCAGCACATAAGCATTTATCAAAGACCGGATAGAAGATATTTGTGCATTGTTTGTTTACATTAGCTAGCAGTTTACCTGGGGTTAGGAGTTCACGGTTTTGTTATCTGTTCTATTCCTCTTACTCAACAGCTTTGGCAAATATTTACCTGACAGAACATACTGTCCCATTACTTTTTTCTAAGAAAATGCACTCAATCCCTAGAGAAACACTATCTTCGCACATGTTCCACTCTGTATTCTAGACAGTAGAGTTTTACTGGGGAGAGCAGAAAGTGTCTCAGACACGAGAACAATCTCATGCTGACCTAGGTATAGGGACCTATTAGAGAGGGAGTCAGGGAAAAGGAAATATGTTTGAACACTTTTGTTTATTTCTGTTAGTGGCTGAAATTCTCCTCTGAGCTTCTGTGAAACAGTGTGTAGAGTATATTGCACCCTGAAAACAACTGCATGAACATTGAGACTGGTCACCCTAGTATGGACCACAGGTGTGTACATAAGGCAACCAATTTGGTCAGACTAGCAGAAGCAAGAAATCATTGTGAACAGTAATAAACTGCAGTGGAAAGAATTCACTCTTTGGTACCCTGGGTCAGAGGCGGGGCCATGGCTTTGCAGTGCCCTAATTAATCAATGTTCTGTAATGCAAATTGTTTAGGCACTGTTTGTACAAAGCTTTGAAAATATAAAACAGGATCAGCCATTTTTACTCTATTGGGTGGAATTTGCACCTTTGGCAACCCATTTGGTCCTGGGTCTCATGACAGTCCATAACCAAATACACCTATTTTGACAGCATTGTGTCCATTGAGCAGATGTACAGACCCTTATCCTTAGAGGCAAAGATTAGATACCTGATGCCATGGTCTGCCACTCAACAGCAGCCAGATTGGTGCCAAAGAGATTTTTGAAAGAGGAGGAAAGAAAGACACGAAGCACATGCCAGGTAAGTCAGTAGCCCTCAGAAGAGCTCCTATGGAAGATACTTTGGGGAGAGAGTAGTTCAAATCTGCCTTTGTAAGTAGGGTAGCTGGGTGAAGGTGCATTAATCTAAGTGGTTGAGACTACAGCTTTTATAGTGGTAAAGACTAAGGAGACTTTGCACGTATTTCTGCTTCCTCATGAGCTCTGAAGCTAGAGATAAGCACATGGGATGGCTCTTAGTTTATATCCAGCCATGGGAAAAAAGAAAACTGGCCGGTCAGGTTATTGTTATGAGCTTACATTCTAGAATGTATCAGATGTCATGTGGTGCCAGTCAGAAACCAGAACCATGCAAGGTTGACCATCTGCAGTGATGTGTCCAGTTTATTCCCAACAACAACCCTCTGTGTGCAGCTCAGTCTGGCATAGTTACTGAAGGCTCTCTTCCATAGAAGAACATGGGGATGCCTGGGAGAGATTTCCTGCTCTCTCTGGTAGGTGGATGGGAGGAGGAAGGTGAGATGGATGAAAACAGAAACCTTGTTATCAGTTTATTTATTAATTTAAGAGTCTGCAGTTAACACTGCATCATTAAGCTGAATGGCTTCTGTGTCCAGATTTCTATCTGAAAGTTAAACATCTTCAATTTTACAGTCTCCCAACTGCATTCAGCATTAAATAAGATTAATCCAACAAATGTAATGGATACAGTCATCTCAGGAGAATTTGCTGACATGATTTCCACTGACTGTCCTGGTAGAAGGCTTTCCTGTGAAGCACCTCCCTCACTAAAAAGAGTTTGAGCCAGACCCTTGGGTCCAGCCAAAATGCACACAACACAATCCAGGTAAAAAGGTGACCCAGTGCTCACTTGTGCTTCCCCAAACCTGAACTAGCTCTGTGCCAGACTCCTCTGCTCTGACTGACTCCAGCTGCTGAAGGACCCTAGGGGCCAAACCATAGGCCATGATGAACTGGGCATAAGGGTATCCCATGCAAGCTCCTCTACCTAATCTGTGGCCTTCTGTGCCAGAAGCAGGGAGAAGGGTAGCATAGGAACCACTGTGCTGTCTCCCTCACCCAGGGAGCACCTGCACTGAGGTGATGATCCTCATGTGTCCAGTTACATTGGATCTATGGCCAGATGACAGCAATGTTGTCCTCACAAAGCAGCCACATGCCACATCTGTCCATCTGCCTGTCTCTGACAGAGAAGTAATTGTTAGAGATGGCACATAGACAACTCAGTGCTTTATGGCTACACTCTTTCTTGTCACTGCACACTTTGGGACAGGGAGGGGCCAACATCCCCTGCCTCATCTGTCTGAAAGACACACTTTACTAATGGACAAGACAAAGTTAAACACAGAAGAAGTGGACTTTCAAGTTTTTCCTGATGACTGGTGTATAGGAGAGGAGGGAGCAGTCTGAGCCCTGTAATTAAATCAAGTGCTATTGCATCCCATCCTGTAATAGGATATAGATGATAATCTGAGCAGAAATGCATACTGCACTGAGTCAGAAATACAGGGGAATGCTGGGTTTTGAAGGAGATAATTAGGCCCAGGAATCTGGTGGTTTCTTATTTCCATGTTAGAGACAGGGGGTAGGGTCAGCACTTCCTATAGGTTTCTTTGGTCAATAGGCTATTAATCAAGATTCCACTTCTGTTTAAAAATGTTTGGGTTCAGGTAAACAGTAAATTGCATGAGCTTTCACACATAGTCATGCCCCATGTGGCCAGTCAGCACCTCAGTCTGACAAGTTTCGTCCTGTGCAGCACTACACCTTTCCTCCCCCTACCATACTGCTCCTCAAAAACCCACTACCATGTGTGGTACCACTTCCCTGCTCCATGCCACACTTCACTAACCAATTTTGTGAACTTGGCTCCCTGTGCCATACTGCACTTCCCCTGCCTCCAGCCACATGGGCTACCACCTTCCTGTGCCATACTGCATATTCAATTAGGTGATCTGAGAGGACTGGCGTACAGGCTATAAGTTTCTGTATGGGGAGAAGACAGATGACAGTGATCTCTTTAATCTAGCCGATGAGAGCCAATGGCTGGAAACTAGACAAATTCATACTGAAAATGAGACATAAACCTTTAACAGTAAGGGCAATTAACCCCTGGAACAGTTTATCAAGGGTGTGATGGAGTGTCTGACTCCTGAAGTTTTTAAATCAAGATTAAAGGAGTACTTGTGGCACCTTAGAGACTAACCAATTTATTTAAGCATAAGCTTTCGTGAGCTACAGCTCACTTCATCGGATGAAGTGAGCTGTAGCTCACGAAAGCTTATGCTTAAATAAATTGGTTAGTCTCCAAGGTGCCACAAGTACTCCTTTTCTTTTTGCGAATAGAGACTAACAGGCTGCTACTCTGAAATAAATCAAGATTGAATGTCTTTCTAAAACTATATGCTCAGGATCCACCTGAAGTTAATAGGCTAGATGCAGGAACCACTGAGTGAGATAATCTGGCCTGTGTTATATGGGAGATCAGAGTAGATGAGTGTAATAGTCTCTTTTGGCCTTAAAAAACCCTCTATGGATCTATAACACCACTGCTGTTTTAGACGTTGCTAAATCTCCTACCATTTGCAATATTGTCACCAGCTCCAGTCCTCCACCTCGCCTCCTTAAAAGCCCTCCCAAGAACTCACCTTTCTGAGATGCCCTGATGGATGAGTTAACAGCCACTACTTTACATCTGTACAGTCCTGTTCTTTGTATTAATAATAAACAACAAACAAAGATAGGTCCATGCCTGTACTGTTCATGTAATTGTATGGCTGTGACCCTTGTCCTTCCTCCCCACATTCCCTCCATATTATTTGTCACCTCTGCTTGATTTGGCATGTCTGCTATTTAGATTGCAAACTCTGGAGGACAAAGATCACGTCTGTCTCCATAGAATCATAGAATATAAGGGTTGGAAGGGACCCCAGAAGGTCATCTAGTCCAACCCCCTGCTCAAAGCAGGACCAATTCCCAGTTAAATCATCCCAGCCAGGGCTTTGTCAAGCCTGACCTTAAAAACCTCTAAGGAAGGAGATTCTACCACCTCTCTAGGTAACGCATTCCAGTGTTTCACTACCCTCTTAGTGAAAAAGTTTTTCCTAATATCCAATCTAAACCTCCCCCACTGTAACTTGAGACCATTACTCCTCGTTCTGTCATCTGATACCATTGAGAACAGTCTAGAGCCATCCTCTTTGGAACCCCCTTTCAGGTAGTTGAAAACAGCTATCAAATCCCCCCTCATTCTTCTCTTCTGCAGGCTAAACAATCCCAGCTCCCTCAGCCTCTCCTCATAAGTCATGTGTTCCAGACCCCTAATCATTTTTGTTGCCCTTCGCTGGACTCTCTCCAATTTATCCACATCCTTCTTGAAGTGTGGGGCCCAAAACTGGACACAGTACTCCAGATGAGGCCTCACCAATGTCGAATAGAGGGGAACGATCACGTCCCTCGATCTGCTCGCTATGCCCCTACTTATACATCCCAAAATGCCATTGGCCTTCTTGGCAACAAGGGCACACTGCTGACTCATATCCAGCTTCTCGTCCACTGTCACCCCTAGGTCCTTTTCCGCAGGACCTAGGGGTGACCTCCACTTTTTGGGCATCATAATTTGCCATTCTCTACCTCAGACAGCTCCACAGCCTGCCTTGTGCATTCACACCTCTTTTGTGTATCAGCTCCTCAAGCCACCCACTCATGGTGCCACACTGCACCAAAGTGTCACACATTAGATCTTTGCTTGGTTGATTTGTTCAGAGCTTCTCCCTCCAAAAGCTCATGGTGAACATCAGGCTAGAAGATATGCTGCTTCTAGAGAGAATTATCCTTTTGTGCCCTTTGTGTTAAAGCAAAACAGACAGTAAATTAAGTTGGATTTCCCTTATGTGAGATCTGCAGAGTGGTTATGGGAGCCGGATATGAATTAAAGAACATGTTTTCCTTGAACACCGTAGTACTTACATAAAACATTGTATGGCAGTATACTCCCATCGCATTTACTGGATTCTATTAGTGCCCTCTAGTGACTAATTTTACATGCAGCAATTTTGTTTTCAATCAATATTTGTAGGGGCTGATCTGTTAATCCTAGTCTAGATCTTGTGTTTCAATTAGTTTGATGACCATATCAACTTTTCTCTCAGTAGGAAGTGAAGGGTGCTCACTCTCAGATGCTGAATGAAGCTAAATGGGGGTCACTTAGTGGACATCAAACAATTGCATGGAAGTCGCATGACTGCACTGAAGCAAAGCCTAGCCACCTGGACACCAATCTAAATGCAATGCAGCAGGCTCTTGCTGCCCAGAACCCAAGTGGCTGCACAGGAGCCAGGACAAGGGTGGCATGTTTTCCTGAACAATTGCTTTCTAGAGGTTGAAGAGAGGCTGGCATTTTACCTCAGATTGCTCTGGCCTGCGCTGACTGGTCACTGGTGTTTCATGTACTGCATACTGAGTAATAACATGAGGATTCCATATTTCTAAAACTAAACTGGCTGCTTACAGAGACAGCTATTTGGAAACAGACTTCTTGGTGCCTCGTACAAACTCTTCCCTCCTGCAACCTGTGCTCCTCCCTTCAAGTTCTATACAGGTTGCTACCTCTTTCCATTTAAGAATTGTTGTTGTCATAAAATGCTTGCACAAAAGACACTTGCTGGGGCCTGATGTTACTAGTATGTAACTCATCCTAGGCACACAGCCTTTACCGCCATCACGTTGCAGCCTGTTAGGCCTCACAGACCTTCAAGCGTACTGCTCTTCAAACAAGCCTCCTATTTCTGGTCTGTGTTATTGCTGTTGGTGGGGAACTTGCTTCCTGTCTGTTGCTGTCTTCATTCTGTTGGGTGGCATTCTATTGGTCCTTTGCATTGGTCATATGTAAGGATATGATTTTGTCACAAAGGTCATGGATTCCATGACTTTAACAGACCTTCTTTGGCTTCAGCCCCTGCCAGAGCGGCGGGGCTGGAGCAGCAGTCGATAGTCAGCCCCTGGGGCTGAAGCAGCAGTCAGCACCCCAAAACTGTTAGTACACTCCCTTCCCATGTCTGTTCTGATCTTTTCTCAGGCTGAGATCTGGATTTCATGAGGCTGTAGTTTTCTTTTATTGTCACTGTATTTTAAAAACAACCACAAACACCTCACACTGTTCCATGTATGGTCTCAATTGGAAATTGATGCCTGGCCAGTAGATATACTCCCTGGCTCATCTCAGGCATGCCTCTATCCCCAGGTATGATGCATGTATCCCTCTCATGATGTCAGCTCTTATATCTGCTGGAATGACTGCTGAGTCCTCTTTAAACAAATTCCCATCTTGCCCACTCAGCTCATCTGTCACCTAGTAGTAGCTAGTGACCTCCTGTGGCACTTGCTCTTTGCACTCCAGCCAGCCCCGAAGCAGGAATAATTTTACTGGGCCTGTCACACCCAGAGGTGAAAGTGGGCCGGTATGGTGTACCGGTAAGAAGTGGCCGCCAGTACCGGCCCATACACAGCCCATGTTAAAGAGCTGTACTATGAGTAAAGTCTGTTACTGCTTCTTGTCCAGAGCTCTCTCTGCCGGTGATGGTGAGTAAGCACCTCATTCTAATTTTTCCTCCCTCTTTTTCCTACATTGAATTATAAAATAAAACCAAGGAAAGGACACCACACAGAAATGCTCCCAGATCTTCCACCAGTGTCTCCCCTAAATCAAATTTATGTTGGTCCTGGAATTTATAATAACTTCCTGATCCAATAAAAAGTACCATATTTCTACCCTGCTCTTTTTCCTAGAGGGCCAGTGTGGCTATGAACATTTTCTACAGATCACAAACAGAAGAGGAATTCCACCTCATTTATTCATATTCATATTATTCATACTACATGGGCAACAAATACTGGAACAGATATTTACAAACATAGTGCAATAACACAGGCATGTATACAGATAAGGCAAATGAGCTGTCTGAAAGGACAGCTTTTACAGTAACTTGCAGGGGCCCTAGATTTCCTAATCTTCCATGGCATGGTTGAAGCCTGTGCTATGAGGGTAGAAAGGGCAGCTTCCTCATACTGACATAACCAAAACTACAACTGGCACAAGTCAAGGGTGGAGAACTGGTGGGACATATTGGCAAGAGCTTGGTTCAACTGAGTTTCAAAATCTATCTACTGAGTATTCATTTGGGTTATAAGGAAAACAACATCTGGCAGAAGTACAGGCCTCATTAGCTAATACTTCTCAAATATAGCCTTTCAAACATTTATAGTATAATATTATGACATAGCAATAGATTTGACAAAAGCTCTGGTTCGATGTTCTAATATCTGTTTAGACCACATTAATTGCAAAACTGTTATAGCAAGAACTTAGTGGATCAATGCTATTGGTAACAGGATGCAAGGCCTTCCACTTCTAGGTCATCAGTTCATTTAGGCCCAAATTGATCACAATTGAAAGTTATCAGCATCTTAATGCTGTTTAGTGTGGAATGAATTGCTAGGTGTCAGTCTAGTGGACAGCTAAAGGGACAGCTGTCCACATCATAAAAATACCATCACAGGTAGTTAAGCAGTGAATGGTAAAGCCATGCTAATTGGGGAGAGGCTAAGGACCCCTTTCTCGGAATGCTTAGTCAAGTTTCAGGCACTTTGGTAGAATAGAGTGCAAGAAACCTGAGGGGCAACTCTTTTGTGGGTGAAGAGACAATGAACATGCATATTTCACCAGCAGTAAAAAAAAATTTACTTGATAAATTAGATTTTGTTTAGAAATTATTTGTGACTCTAAAGTGGTATAATTTTCAGAGTAGCAGCCGTGTTAGTCTGTATCCGCAAAAAGAAAAGGAGTACTTGTGGCACCTTAGAGACTAACAAATTTATTTGAGCATAAGCTTTCGTGAGCTACAGCTCACTTCATCGAATGCATCCGATTAAGTAAGCTGTAGCTCACGAAAGCTTATGCTCAAATAAATTTGTTAGTCTCTAAGGTGCCACAAGTCCTCCTTTTCTTTCTTAAAGTGGTATAGGAACTATGGGCATGCATGCTTAAATTCAAGCCTGTCATGCATGTTTATCAGAACACTGCCATACTTAACATCAAGTAAACTGCCGTTTCCTAGCTTATTTGGCATAGAGAATCTCATAGAATACTGGCAAGGAGATTTGGTAGGCATGTAGTCAGGTGAATGAGCTTTCAAAAATATGTTACTGCTGCTGTGCCAGATCCCTGCCTGGATGGTTTCTATTTTATGGTACATGAGTTTCACAAATAGAGAAAATGCAAATGAGTAATCGTGAGGATACATTTATTGTGTGACCGTATTTTCATGTGCATTCCATTTTTATACTCAGTCTCTTATTTTGAGAATGTTGTCCAGGGAGCAAATAAGGCCAGAGAGTTCTGGATTTTTCTGGTCAAAAGAGGGGATCCCTCTGGTAAACATTCAGGACAAACATCAGGAAGTTAGTTCCCTTATTTAAGTGCCCTCATACACAATCTTAACTTGCCTGTATACATCTCCTGTGCTGTGGGAGAAGTGCCTTACTTACCTGATGTCTGGGCCTACTTTCAGAGTAAATTTTCCAGAGTTCTCTGTTTGTGAGGTGCTAAAAGAAGTTGATCTGAAACTCAAATGAGGAAAGTTAGCCATTATAATTACCTGAGAAGCCTTCTCCTTTATCTTCCTAATAGTACTACCTTTTTCCTAACTTGTCCAAGGGAGAATTTCTAAATGGTTTATAGTCTAATTATCCAATCAGTTAACTGATGTTGCCAGAACTCTGCTTATAATAAACAGAATTGGGCTCTCTTTTTAAAAGGCGCTTTAATTTTTTTGAGTTGAGGGCTGCATATTTTTGAATTTGTTTTATTTGGAGGGGATGCTTATTTGGGCCTAAAGGCGGGCTGGGCTTATAGCACAGAAATTTTGCTTAATGTCCCGTGAAAAGAACTGTTCTGGTTGCTATGCCATTCCCAAATACATTTAAAATTCTGATAGGCTTTTTTAGTCCCAGTTCAGCACTCTGCTGAAGACCAGTAGGAGAAAGAGGGAGAGAATACCAAGGTGAGACGAGAGAGTCTCATTGGTTGCCAACCCTCCAGGATTGTCCTGGAGTCTCCAGGAATTAAATATTATTTTTTAATTAAAGATTTCATCACATGACAATCTCCAGGAATCTGTCCAACCAAAGTTAGCTTGACAAAGCAGAGCAGCAGTAACAGATGCTACAGAGTTGGTTTAGAATTTTTCAGTTTTTAGAGTTTAGAGTTTTCAGTTTTAAAAATGAAAATGTTTAGTTCTGCCTGAAAAGTACATTTTTTAGATTTTTCAATTAACCAAAAAGTTTGGGAAAAAAATCATTTTCAGTTTGATCTGAAACTAGGGTTTCTTTTGTAATATCTTAATACTAAAAAAGTAATTCACACAGCGCTACTTGTGTCTTCTCTGGATACTAAAATTAAACAGAGGCATCTCAGCTGACTATTCTACTGGCAGGTGATTTACTGGGATTTACAGTCTGAGGAGATGGAAGTATTTCTACCACTCTCAATGAGACTATTTCCTAGACCAGTGGTCCCCAAACTTTACACCTCACGCTCCCCCTTCCTCCTATCAGCACACCCCCCAACCCCCCAGCCAGGGCTGGGAGAAGGGCCGCGGACAGCGGTAAGGAGACTGAGGCTGGGGCCCTAGGCCAGGAGCAGAACGGGGTAGTGCTCCCTAGGGTTGCCAGGTATCCGGTTTTCAACCAGAAACCTGGTCGAAAAGGGACCCTGGCAGCTCCGGTCAGCACCACTGGGCTGTTAAAAGTCCAGTTCGCAGGGCTGGCAGGCTCCCTACCTGGTTCCATGTGGCTCCTGGAAACTGCAACATATCCCTTGGGCTTCTAGGTGGAGGGACAGCCAGGGGGCTCCGTGCACTCCCCCCATGCCAAGCGCCAGCTCCGCATTTCCCATTGGCCAGGACCTGTGGCCAATGGGAACTGCGGAGGCAGTGCCTGTGGGCAGAGGCAGCATGCATAGCTGCCTGACCTATCCATTTAGGAGCCGAGGGACATGTCACCACTTCTGGGGAGCCCCTCGAAGTAAGTGCCCAGAGCCTGCTCCTTGTACCCCCTTGTGCACCTCTATACCCTGCCCCAGCTCTGAGCCCCCTCCCGCACCCAAACTCCCTCCCAGAGCCTACACCCCATCCACACAGACCCCCACATCCCCAATGCCCTGCCCGAGCCCCCTCCCACTCTCCAAACCCCTTGGCTCTACCCCCCAGCCCAGAGCCCCCTCCTGCACCCCAAACCCCTCATCCCCGTCCCAGAGCCTGCCCCCCTACACCCTAACCAGAGCCCCCTCCCACACCCTGAACCCCTCATTTCTGGGGTGAGGGTGGGGGAGAGTGAGCGACAGAGGGAAGGGTGGGATGGAGTGAGTGGGGAGGGGTGGGGGGCAGGGCCCCGGAGAAGGGCCGGGGCAGGGATCTTTGGTTTTGTGCGATTAGAAAGTTGGCAACCCCATGGGGGCTGGCCTGGGCCCAGCTGCACCCCACAAACCTTCCTCCACATGTTCCCCCCCCCCCAATATTTGAATTCTGACTTCATTAAGATCTACTTTTCATTTCCTCTTGTGGCTTAGAAATGAGAGTCCTGCTGACAGAACTTAGGTCTGTGGTGTATTTGGGGAAGGAAGTCAAGCAGTACTTGCACTGCCTGATTCCTTGACAGACAAGTGAATAAGCAGCAGGTTAAAGAAAGTTTGAGCTGGACAGAGCCCCATTATTAAGATGAATGGGAGATGGAACAAAACATATTTAAAATATACATATATATTTAAGAAACGTTATATGCAAATATGGTGTTAATATGAAGCAACTCTAGGATCTTCTTTTGACCAGAACAGTCAGTTCTGCAGCTCTCCAGTGTCCTTAAAGTCTCCCAGAGACTAGACAGATTACATTTTTTTCCAGCAGATTGAGTGTGCAAAATGTTTTTTGTTCATCTGATAGCAGTGCTCTTGTTTCAAGGGCTGAGTGTCTATATTTATAATTCCAGAGAAGCAGCTCAGCTAGTGTATGTAGAGAGACTTATGGTTTAAATTGCCTAAACATTTTCATTCTAAAAGGTCATATTCAGTTAATAAATTTAATGTTTTATCTGTTGGCTGAAATTTGACACACTTGCTCTTGCTTTGATGAAATTTTCATCAAAAACGGCTGAGCCACTTTCTACCAGACTGTATAAAGAAGTGGTTAAGAACATAAGAATGACCAATTCTGGTCAGACCAAAGGTCCATCCAGCCCAGTAGCCTGTCTACTGACAGCAGCCAATGCTAGGCGCCCCGGAGGGATTGAACCTAACAGGTAAGGATCTAGTGATCTCTCTCCTGCCATCCATCTCCACCCTCTGACAAACAGATGCTAGGGACACCATTCCTTACCCATCCTGGCTAATAGCCATTAATGGACTTAACCTCCATGAATTTATCCAGTTCTCTTTTAAACCCTGTTATAGTCCTAGCCTTCACAACCTCCTCATGCAAGGAGTTCCACAGGTTGACTGTGCACTGCGTGAAGAACTTCCTTTTATTTGTTTTAAACCTGCTACCCATTAATTTCATTTTGTGGACCCTAGTTCTTGTGGGAACAAGTAAATAACTTTTCCTTATTCACTTTCTCATGATTTTATATACCTCTATCATATCCCCCCTTAGTCTCCTCTTTTCCAAGCTGAAAAGTCCTAGCCTCTTTAATTTCTCCTCATATGGGACCCATTCCAAACCCCTAATCATTTTAGTTGCCTTTTTCTGAATCTTTTCTAATGTCAGTATATCTTTTTTGATATGAGGGGACCACATCTGTACACAGTATTCAAGACATGGGCGTACCATGGATTTATACAAGGGCAATAAGATAGTCTCCATCTTATTCTCGATCCCTTTTTTAATGATTCCTAACATCTGGTTTGCTTTTTTGACTGCCACTGCACACTGCGTGGACATCTTCAGAGAACTATCCACAATGACTCCAAGATCTTTCTCCTGATTTGTTGTAGCTAATTAGCCCCCACATCAGGTTCTCAAACTTTTGTATTGGTGATCCCATTCACACAGCAAACCTATGAGTGACCCCTCCCTCCCAATTAACACCACATTATTTTACATTTAACCCTATTATAAATGCTGGAGGTGAAGCGGGGTTTGGCAGTGCAGGCTGACAGCTTGTGACCCTCCCTCCCCCCTCCATGTAAGAGCCTTGCAACTCTCTAAGAGGGTCACAACCCCCAGTTTGAGAAACCCTGGTATGAAGATGTGCTTTACTGCTAACAAGGAATGTTTGTAACTTTTTTCCTGAATAGCTTAAGCACCTCATCAGCAAGTGAGGAAAACTTGAAATATGGCAGGGACTTCACATTGTTAGATTTGCCTGTAATTAGCTCACTGAAAATCAGATTTAATTTAGCCAAGTTACAGGGATTTAAAACTGTACTTTGCACATACACATAGAATTATGTTAAATGATTAATGATAAACATTCTATTAGCACTGTGCATGCCTGTACATATAAACTGAAAAATTCCTTTCAATAGATGTTTAAAGACCCTACAAGTTGTGCACATACATGCAATATAAAGTAGAGTGAAATTTCAGGTTTAATAGGTAGAAGACTGTGGGACATGCTCTGTAAAAGTGTGTTGTGAAAGAAGGCAGAGCTCAAAAGGAGTAATAAGGAGGCAAGTAAGCATATCAGTAGGAGTAGTCTTATCCTGACAGCTGCTTATCCTTTATCAGCTGTCAGTGTTCTTTAGGCATCATGGTAGAAATGAACCTTAAGATGATATTTGAAAGCAGATAGACCAGTGGCTTTATGTATATTCTTTATGGAATAATATTTGCATAATAGAGAGCACGAGAGAAAGCTCAAAGGTTCTTGTGGGAGAAGTGGACAAGTAGGTGACTGTATACACCCTATACTAATCCACATTACTGAAGGAAAAATTCTGGTTGCTAGATTTTTCAGAAAGATACAGGCCAGTAAGGGAACAGGCAAAATATTATTCTATAATGTGCAAGTTTGCTGGAGCTTTATGTGAAAGTTGCTGCAATCATAATTTGAGACTGCCAGGCTGAGCTGGTGACTGGAGCTTCTAACATGGTGCATGTTACCTCTCCCCTTCAGCACAGGCAGCAGTCTTCACTCTGACTTTCTTCGCTTTTGGATTATGTTAGTTTCTCATTATTATGCAGAAAAGAGTATACTCCCTTCCCTGCCCCAACCCCCAAACATCACTGAAGAAAGTCTTCCTTTGATGCATAAAGGTCTGCTTGATGCCAGATGCATGAGTCCAAAAGAGTCCATGCTCTGACATCTCCGCAATTTGTAGCCTCTTTCAATCTGATACGTTAGTGCAATCATTCCATATTTCAACAGACTCATCTCAGATGCGCATGTTACACTGGAACATACGCCATAGGCGGAAAACTCTTGTAAGAGCTTTCATTTTCAATTTTTCAAAAATGAATTGAAAACTGCAGTGTTTCCCCTGATCACTTGGCACTCAAGCTGTATATCACTAATTGTTGTCTCTTGCTTTAAATTAAGTCTTGGTGGATTTTCTGTAACTTGAAGTTTCTAAACCATGATTTGAGGGCTTCAGTAACTCAACCAGAGGTCTGTTACAGGAGTGAGTGTGTGGGTGAGGTTTTGTGGCCTGTAATGTGCAGGAGATTAGACTGTATGATCATAATAGTCCCTTCTGACCTTAAAGTGTGAGTCTATGAAGATGAATCCACCACCTGAGGAAGAATTCAGCATCAAAATCCGCAAAAGACCTATTTAGTTAAGAATGTGTTGTTGTAATTGGGATGTACATGACAACTTCAGAATAATATTAACCAAACCATTTACACTGAGGAATGGAACTAAATGGTTCTATCTGTATTAAGCTTTGTGCTCAGGGCATTGGTCATTCTGCATACACATGCACACTTTTTAAACTTTAGTAATTCTAAGTAGTAACTGACTGAGGCACACACTCAAAAGGTTAGTGTGGCTATTAACCAGTGAGTGGACACTGCAAAGCGAGAGACGGAAATAGTAAGGCAACTGAATGAATGGAAATACTAAATTAGAATCTAAAACTGGAGGAGACAGGCCACTATGGCCTAAAATCTTCCATCTCTATAAACAGTTAATTGAAGAGTGTGACAGTTATTCATGCTCATGTTAGCCACATGCTCTTTTGCACATATAGCACACTGAGTTATTGCAACGTGTACCTTAGCACTTGTAAATATGTTTAACCTTGGGAAAAGGTTTTGTCATGTAGTTTCCTAGCACCCTGGAAAGATGGAATGTTTTCAGTAATAATTAACAGCTCTCTAGAGGTTAATGAACTGCAGAGCAAACAGCCTTTTTACAAACAAATGATTGTTTTATAACTTTTATTTAAAAAGAAAAAACAACCACACAGAACTAATACAAAGAGAGTGGAGAAACTCTTAAGTCAAGTTTAGTAAAATATAGCCATGTTGTCTCTTTATAGGCCTCAATCCTGAAAAGCCTTGCATGCTCTTGCCCTTATCCAGCAAAGCATTTAGGCATATGGTTAATTTTAAGCACATGTAGTAATTCCACTATAGTGCTCAGAACCTTCCAGGATTGAGCCCCTAAGGAGTAAAAATTGATACAGAGTCATAGAAATATAGAACTGGAAGGGACCTCAAGAAGTCATCTAGTCCAGCCCCCCGCCCTGCACTGAGGCAGGACCTAATACACCTAGACCATCCCTCACATATTTGTCTAGCCTGTTCTTAAAACCCTTCAAAGATGGAATTCCAAAACCACCCTTGGAAGCCTGTTCCAGAGCTGAACTACCCTCATAGTTAGAAAGCTTTTCCTAATATCTAACCCTCCTTTGCTTCAGATTAAGCTGGTTACATCCCATCCTACCTTTCAGTGAACATGTAGAACAACTGATCAGTCACCATCCTCTTAATAACAGCCCTTAATATATGCCTTCACATATCTGATTTCCTCCTCAGTATCCCCCCCCCCCCCCCCGAAACATGGACAGTTTTAGCTTTTCTTCATAGGTCATTGTAGAAGGTGCCACTGCTCTGCCCTCTAGTCCCCCACTTCCAGGCCTCTTTCCTTCACAGGGACTCCACACAGTTGCTTGTCCAATTGCCACCCTTTTGGGGGTTGCAGGTATATACAGACAGTAACTCAAAACAAAACTCAGCGTCCCAAAAATCTGTTTTCTAAGGCATAGCACTTACCTCAGAACCTGGCTTTGGCTTGCAGCCATCCTGCTCAGAGAAGACTTCTTTATAGACATCCCAGGGTCAGTTCTCCCAAACAATTACTTCAGCTCTCTTATAAGGAGCCAGCTGCTTGCAGTTCCCTCTCCACATCAGGTGTCTCATGCTAAGTGTAGCATGTCTGCTCCAGGCTTCAAGTCTCCTGTAAGTGGGGGAACAGTCCCGCTATTGTGGGGAACTTTCCTGGCTTCTGTACTACCCCGGTGAAGTGGGCTAGCGAAAGGATCTGAGTCCTTGCTCCCACTTCCTTTACCCAGTGGCCTCCCTGCCCTTGAGGACTCCCCTTCCACTCTCCTTTTCTGGCAGAGTCCTCGTAACCCCAACAAGGCTGGGCCCAGGATTCCTGGGGGGCTCGACCCCCAACCCGGCTGTGGTCACCTAGGACAGGGGTTAGGGTGTCCCCACTCCGGGGTACTCTCTCTGCACTGGGCACTTCTCTGACCCACTGACCATTACATACAATTTAAAGCAAATGCAAGTTATTTAATCAACAATTAATTTTTAAAAGAATAAGAAAAAATGGGAAAGATTAAAGGAAACACATCAACCCGCTCTGTGGCAGGGAACGTCACAAACAGTGTCTCTGGAATGTCAGGGCAGTTGACAGTCTGTTTCTTGTAAGTCCCAGGCCTTCTTCTCAGACCCTGGCTGTGCTGCAGGCATACTGTGGGTTGGACACTTGACCTAGTGGTGGCCACACCCTCTCAGACTCTAAGTGGTAGGACCCTTCTTTCCAGTGTCACCCCCACCCTGTTGGGGTTAAGATGCAAGCCTGGCCTGCAGAGCCTCTTGGCTGAGGCGTCTCCCTGTGCTGGGCCCACTGCCCAGGGTCCCCCTCGCTCTCCCCAGCTGCTCACCACACCCAGCTCTGGATTGCTCTAGCCCCAGCTACACCACTCTGTCTCAGCACTGCTGCTCTGCCTCCAGCTCCCTGGGCTGCTTCTTTGGCCCCTGTGGCTCCGGTTGCTACAGCTCTGCTCCCAGGACAGGTCTGCTCTGCAGGCTGCTTCTGTGACTCTGCTCCCAGCACTGACCTGCTTCATGGGCTGCTTTTCTGGCCCCTCTGGCTCTGGTTGCTGCAGCTCTGCTCCCAGGGCAAGTCTGCTCTGTCTGGGCTGTGCCTCTAGCTTTAAGGCTGCAGCTCTGCTCCCAGGACAGGGTCTGCTCTCTCTCTGGGCTGCTTTTCTGGTCCCTCTGGATCTGGCCCAGCTCTGCTCCCCAGCTTAGCTTGGGCCCCTGCTTTCTCCTTAGCTCGGCCCCACTCTGTCTGAGCCAGGCAAATCCAGCTCACACGGAGGACACGACCTCCCTGGCCTCCTGACTCTCCGATTAGCCTGCCTGCCCTGTCATTCAGGCTGACCTGCAGCATTGGCCTCTCCCCATTGTTCCTGGGGACTATCAGTCTCAGGGTCCTGGTTTCCCATAGACCCTTCCCCTTTTAGTAGTGGGAGCTAGCCAACCAAAACACCCCCACTGAATGTTAGTAAGGGGGCAACAGTCCCCTTACATGTGGACAGCTCCCTCACTTCCTCTGCTCTCTCCCAGTCACATTTTCTAAACCTTTTGTCCTTTTTGTTGCTCTCCTCTGGACTCTCTCCAATTTGTCCAGATCTATCTTAATGTGTGGAGTCCAGAACTGGACACAGTACACCAGTTGAGGCCTCACCCGCACCAAGTAGAGTGAGATGCTTACCCAGAGACAATGTGTAACTGTTGAGGGGGGGCATAATTTAAAGGTTCTGATGGTATGCAGCAGAGCTCAGGGAAGAGCATATAAACCCTGGCAAAAATCTGGTGGGAGGGAGGGTATATGACCCTGTTGCCTCTGCATTTACCCATGTCTTACATGTGGCATTCCTGTCAATACACTTCAGAATATTAGCCTTTTTCACAACTGCATCACACTGTTGACTCATTCAATTTGTGATCCACTGTAACCTCCAGATCCTTTTCAGCAGTACTACCACCAAGCTATTTCCCCATTTTATATTTGCCCATTTGATTTTTCTTTCTTAAGTGTAGTGCTTTGCACTTATCTTTATTGAATTTCATCTTGTTGATTTCAGACCAGTTCCCCAATTTGTGAAGGTTGTTTTGAATTCTAATCCTGTCCTCCAGAGTGCTAGCAATTCCCTCCCATCCCCCAGCCTCCCCTGCCCTTTGGAGTCATCTGCAAATTTTGTATGCATTCTCTCCCTGGTTTAGTTATAAGCCAGTTCCTTAACAGGATGCATTTAATCAGGCCCTCCTGACTTAAATCTAACTTATCTAAATATTCTTTAAACTGTATTTTCCCCATTTTGGCTTGTGTTCCTTCCTCCTTGTTGCTATATTAATTGTGTTAAGTATCTGGTCACCATTAACCTTTTTAGTAAAGACTGAAGCAAAATAGGTATTAAACACCTCAGTCTTCTTGATGTCATCCATTATTAGCTCTGTTTTTCCACTAAATAGCGGACCTACAGTTTCCTTCATCTTTCTCTTGCTCCTAATGTATTTGTAGAACCTCTTCTTCTTACCTTTTATGTCCCTTATTAGGTGTAGCTCATTTTGCTCCTCAGCCTTTCTGATTTTGTCCCTACATACTTGTGCCATTCTTTTTTACTTCTCCTTAGTAATTTATCCATGTTTCCACTTTTTGTGGGATTCCTTTTTGATTTTTGACATGCTGTTCTACCTCCCTTTGAAAATGGGGACATCATCATAAAAATACCTCCTGAAGGGGTTGTTTCTCAGAAACAGTCAGTATGCCAGTTAAGGCTATATTTAAAAAATGAGTAACCCTTTTTGTTTGAGATTGTGTCTGCCTCGGTTGCCACCTTTCTATTTGCTGGTAACCAGATTCCCTGAGGCTCTTCCCCCAAGGCCCTGCTCCTTCTCTTCTCCTCTAAGTCCCTGTCCCTGTCACTCACTGGATCATCTCAGGGAGCCTGCCTGTAAGTAGGATGCGGCCCTGGCTGAGCAGGGCTGGTGAGAGTTAATGAACCGGTGCCTCCCCTGAACCCCATGGTAACCAGGCTTTTGGTTCGGGTGCCATTTTCGATTTGAAAACTGGGCACCTGGACACAGAAGCCAAAAACTGAACTGTCCATGTAAAACCTGGATGAGTGGCAACCTAGCACCAGGCTGGGAGAGCAGTGGTGCAAGACAACATGCCCACCCACATATTCGAACTTAAGGTGGTTTGAGATTATGCATAGCAGGACCTTGGGGGGGGGGAGGTTAGTGCTCCTTTGTGCTGAGAAAGTTATTTGATAGTTGAGACCAGAAGATCCTTGTATACAGAGGTCCTCCCATCTTATCTCCTGAAGTGGGCGCTTAAGAGCCACACTGTCCTCACCAAGGATGCACCTAGTTCAGCTCCACCAGAGTTAGCAATATCAGGAATCCTAGGTAAAGATTTTCTTCCTACATGCAGCTGTTTTGAGCGTGGTGACTCAACTGATTTTAGTAGTGTGACCATTAATGTATACTGGTGTCATTTGAAATTAGAATTGGTCCAGTAGCTGCTATCAGGTTTGATCAAAGCATCAACTTATTCTACACAGGGCAGAGCTGTATGTCACAGTGCTTCAAACACTAGCAGCAGCAGCCTGTGCCTGGCATACACCATAGCTTGTGAAATTTTTAATGCCAATGGAACTGAACCACTCTTAGTGTGGACAAGGTTTGTTACTCTCCTCTCATTTAATCTGTACTTCAAACATGTCCAATTTGAAAACAAAATGACCTCTTTCTAGGCTACACCACAAGTATGAAACAGGATTTTAGTACAGTTTGGACCTATTCACACTGGCTGACCATGTCACGTTACAAATTAGTTTAGCTAGAATCACTTTAAAATGGAGTTTAAACATAGTTCCTTAACTCCTTTGATGGCCTGTGAAAATAGGTTGGATAGGGCTTCATTCTCACTTTAGCTCTGCAGAGAGGAGAATTCAGTTTTGTAACATTCTGACATAGTCAATCATCAGCCACTGTAGAAGCATGTCCATGCCTCAGTTTCCCTATTGTAGTTGTTTTCCTGCTTCTGTGCCTTAGTTTCCCTTTGCTGGTAGTTTCCAGCCAGACTAAGAATCCTTCCTTTCCAGGGTAAACAAAATAAGTCCAAACCTTCATCTTTCTGTATAGGGGCTCCACTAAATCCTTCAAAATAGCCAGATCCCTCTGCCTAGTGCCTATGTGACCTTAACCTCCTACCTTTGTATCAGGACTTCATGACATAACTGCTAAGAGGTGCGATTTAAATAGTCCTCTGGTCTGAAAAGGCTTCTGTAAAACAATCTGATTGATTTGTGTTGGATTATCATCACTAGTACTATTTAATTTTATGATGGTAGTCTGCAAAGGCCCCAGTCAGGATTGAGGGCCCCTTTGTGCGTGGCATTGTATAAACACACAGAAGACGGTTCCTTCTCCGAACAGGTCAGTCCAAAACAACAAAGTACAGAAAGGAATGGGGGGGAGGGGAGAGAGAGGAGAATGGGTCACAGCAGTAAGAAAGTGTTCATGGTGGCCAGTTATTTGCACAACTACATTGTTTTGAGACAGATGTACATAATTATAAAAGTCTACTTTTGATTAGCACTATCCTAAGTTATCATCCTCTGTAACAGAGTTAAGGGGAAGCTAAACCAGTCTCTGCTTTCCCATGAGAACCAAAGCAGCAATTATTTAGAATTGAAAAGCTGTGTTTCGTGTTTGTGATCAGCCTGCACTAGATGGACTGCTGGTGCTACTAAAGTAATGATAAATTATGTTTTATTCAGTCTCATTAACTGAACCAAGACCAAGAAGTGAAAAATATAGTACTTCCCTTTCAGACATCTAGCACTTCTGCTAGGGGATAAGTGTTACACTTTTTGATGGTCAGATTAATACATATTGCAGAGTTCAATTAGACTGCCTCATAACTTTAGCAGACTTCACTGTTAATACATTTCAATTGGTTACATACTCCAAAGTACTATGCTGCAGTTCTGGTAATATGTTAGTTCATGTACCTGTGGGGAAGGCACTGTAGTAGAACTCAAATTAAATTCTTAGCGTAGCCATACACTCCCTATATCTTTTGCTTGGCCTTTAAGTATTCTATAGCTGCAGTACTTGACTATTAGGCAATTTTTTCAGTGCATTGAGCTGGCAGTA
Source organism: Caretta caretta (assembly GCF_965140235.1). Taxonomy (NCBI): domain Eukaryota; kingdom Metazoa; phylum Chordata; order Testudines; family Cheloniidae; genus Caretta; species Caretta caretta. The sequence goes on from NC_134223.1 coordinate 23,861,600, forward strand.
CAGACATTTGGTCTCCCAGGAAAGAATCTAATTATGCTTGAAAGAGAATCTGCTGCTTCCAGGTGGCTCATGAATGGAGATCTCAGATCCATTGATCTTAATTGAAAAACATGTTAAATTAAGTTTACAAACAACAACAACAAAAAAAACCTTTAAGAGAACAATAAATTCTGTGTTGTTGCCTGAAGCAGAATTTCACTCAGCTGGAGCTAATGTTTTCCTCAGAGAAAGGATTATGGAGATTCTGAGAGAGGTTTCCAAGAAACAGAGACCTAACCCTGATCCAAGTTAGGCAAATAATGCGGTGTCTGTCTACTGGCAAGTGAAACACTGAGCTTAAAATGAAGCTGTAAATGAGGGAGGAGATGAATACACTGTCAGACGTTGTTTCACAGAAGGACCAAACAAAGGGATTTAAATGAATAGAGAACATCTGTCTCCCAGAGAAAACATCATGGTAGGAGGGAATAATTGAGATTCACAGCAAATAATATATATAGTCATCACCAAAACTCACCCTTTTGAGCTCTGTTGAGTTAAACTAGAACAAAGTAAACTGGAGACTCCACATCTTAACAATTTACATGTACATTTACAGCAAAGAAAGAAGAGATTTGTAACTTCTGTCCAGGCCCAAAAAGAATGCATTGCAGGAATCTGGTTCATTCTCACTATCAGTACCCTGGTAAGGAATATAGTCCTATTCCACAATCCCAAACAAACAAGCTACATTCAAGGACACAAAACTCATAAGGGCACCTCTTGGTGGATAATTGTATCTACTTTGGCTAATGTCGTGAATCTCTCCGAAGTTGGTAACTCACACAGCAGTCATCTACATGATTTTCTGGGCAGAATATTTTAACACTTGACAGACCACTGTATTAAGGGCCAGGTGGAACATACTATCAATAAAGGAAAACAAATTATAAGTGGCTCCTAAACATCATTGTCCCCTGCCTTATCTTCATAGGTCCCCATAGCATATATCTCTTGTAGGCTGAAATGGGACAGAAGATGGCTAAAGCATAGATCCTGGAAGTCACATCCCAAGTCACTTTGTCTGTAGGATAAAAATGTATTAAATGGCTGTAGAGTTGGAGACATAACATACCCATAATGGTAATATAATAAATACACTAGAACCTCAGAGTTATGAACACCAGAGTTACAAACTGACCAGTCAACCACACTCCTCATTTGGAACTGGTAATATGCAATCAGGCAGCAGCAGATTAAAAAAAAAAAAACACAAACACACTGTACAGTACTGTGTTAAATGTAAGCTACATAAAGAAAATTTAAAAAAATATTTGAGGTGGTAAGGAAACGGTTTCTGTGCTTGTTTCATTTAAATTAAAATGACTAAAAGCAGCATTTTTCCATCTGCATAGTAAAGTTTCAAAGCTGTATTAAGTCAATGTTCAGTTGTAAACTTTTGAAAGAACAACCATAACATTTTGTTCAGAGTTACAAACAACCTCCATTCCAAAGGTGTTTGTAACTCTCAGGTTCTACTGTAGATGAATCCTCAAAAATATATTCCTGTGCTCTGGTCCAGATCCACATAGAAATTGTTAAAAGCCAAATTCTTTATTAACTGCTTAAAAGGAATCATTTTGGTATTAATTTGCTCCCAAGTTGTATTACATTAGAGATGCATCAGTCCTAATACAATCTTTAAGTGCTTGCATTTCAACTCTAACTTTGATTTTTTTCTGGATTTGCCTTCATCTTCTCTTGATCACATGCCCTACGGGCTGAAGTTGTATTTAGCATTGCATTCATTTTTCTTTGTATAATTTTAGTCCAGCAGTCTCAGTTGCCTTAAGAATGTTATGTTCTTCCTCAGACCGTGCATAAAGTTGCAGAATCTCACTTATTTTCCTCTGGAAGTTTCCTGGGATGTCTAGGATTCTGAATGTGAGGTGACAAAAAGCAGTATTTTCTGAACAGCATCTTAAAGTTGTTGGGTTAGTATTGTCATAATGGAACAGAACTTGTCAGAAGATATAAACTGCATTTGCTGAAGAGACTTAATTGGAGACCATAACTTCCACTTTGGAAAGCATGTATCTTTCCAATTTTACAGTGATGCTTTTTAGGTCTATGCAGATACAGATGGATCAGTTCCTCCCCCTGCCAATGGGCACTGAAGGGTATGGCACATCACTCTGTCTCAGTAATATGTTCTATTACAGTATCCCATCCACTTCTTCCTTCACTTTGAGAAAGAATGGGATTGTGAACCTCTAGGCCAGAGGTGGGCAAACCTACATCCCGCGGGCCACATCTGGCCAGCAGGACCATCCTGCCCAGCCCCTGAGCTCCTGGCCCGGGAGGCTAGTCCCCCTCCCACACAGCCATGCAGGCAGCAGGGCTGCAAGCTCCTGCTGCTCTGAGCAGCATGGTAAGGGGGTTCTGGGGGGCAGTCAGGGGACAGGGAGCAGTTGGATGGGGCAGAAGTTCTTGGGATCACAGGGGTTGGATAGGGCGTGGGAGTCCCAGGGGGCCTGTCAGGGGACAGGGAGGGTTGGATAGAGGTCAGGGCAGTCAGGGGACAAGGAATGGGGGGGTTCAATAGGGGGTGGGGTCCCAGGGGGGCAGTCAGGGGACAAAGAGCAGGGGCAGGTTGGATGGGTCAGGGGTTCTGAGAGGGACAATCAGGAAGTGGGAGGGAGCAAATAGTGGGCAGGGGCCAGGCTGTTTGGGGGGCACAGTCTTCCCTACTCAGTCCTCCATACAGTTTTGCACCCCCAATGTGGCCCTCAGGCCAAAAAGTTTGCCCACCCCTACTCTAGGGCATAAGTCATGGCCTCCTCTTTGACTAGAATCTGCACCGTTTCTTCTTTAAGCAGGACGTTTTTATTGTTCCAATTTCCTCTGAGCATTTTATTGAGGTCCATCTTGATGATCGCAGTTTGGTCCAGGAGGTGGACCAATTAACAACAAAGGCTTCAAACACTTCCTTGCCTTGTAGTTTTTGCTGAAATGTTTTAAAATAAAAGAGTCAGCTTGAGCAAACACTCAGTATGGAAAATTTCAGCCTGAATGCTTAAAATTTGGCAGAGTTATAAGTAACAGAAAACAGGGCCTTATAATGGATAGTGTTAGATAAACTTAGGTATTGGCATTGCAACCAGCTTGCCTATTGTTAGGAAAGCTATATCATACCAATTCTTTTCTCTCTCTATGCTTTACTGTAGAGCTTCTGCCTAGAACATTCCCCAGTCTGCTACTGCTTGGTTTCTTGTTGGGTGTAATGTGTCTACTGTGACCGGGTCAGGCCAGACAGCTACAGGAGAATGCTCCTTGTAGCAACGAATGTTGCACCCAGGGCATTTCTGGAAACCAGGCCAGCCTACCCGGGCAGTGAACGGGTGAGGGCAGCAATCATGTGGACTGAGAGCATCTTGCTGGGCTGAGGGGTGAGTGGATGGTGTCTCCTGCAGCTGCCACTGGTGCCTTGCACACTCTGCACAAAGGCAGCTACTCATGTCAAATATGATGAAGATTTATGAAAATCTTATCACATAAAAACAAAAGGTTCTACCAATCCCAAAGGATTGGGCCTATTACCTCCCAAGTTTTTGACTAGTCCAGATCTTACCCAAATACACGCATAGTCAATTCTTATAACTAAACTAAAAATAAAAAAAAATCCAAGAGTGAGAGTATGGTTAAAAGCTCAATATACATACAGACATGAGTTCAATTCTGGGAAGCTATTTAGGGTGAGCACTGAAGAAAGGTTTTTTGAGAGAGAGAACTAGAGCCCCAGGATTTCCTTAACCTGGGCCTGGTTTTAAACATGCTTCGTTCATTTAGAGTACAATGATATTTATTTGCTAGAACACCAGTACTGGAAATAGGGTCTTGGGTTGTCATGGCCACACAAACATTTTAAGGATGTTTATAATTTAGTTTTTGTGTTATTCTGTTGTTTATTATTTATCTAACAAACAAAAAAAGTTCAGATCTCATGCCAGGCAACCTCTTGTGACACGAGTCCACAGAGGCTCATTGTTCTCATCTGTGCTGGAGGGATTATATGACCCTCAGTCATAGTCCTAGGGCTCTATATGAATTTGCAGACTGATTGAAATCCACCAGCACTGAACTGTTCTCTGTAAAAATTATTTTTTCAGGTGTTACTGTTGCACCACCTAGTGTGCAAACGAGCTGTACCTCTGTTAGTGATTTCCATATTATGGAGACATTCTGTTTCACCAAATACAGAAAAGTGACTTCATTAAACATGATCACAAACCAAATATACGATCTTCATGATAAAACACACTGTTCACTAAGCAAGGCACTGAGATGTGCTCTGGCAAAAAGGCGAATTTCAGTTTGAGTGTGTGTAATATAACAAGCACAAAGGGGTTCAGTGTGATGTTACAGCCATCTCTTTAAATATAGATTTACATATTGCAAAACGTTAGCGATAAAATTAAGGTTTTGGGATTAAGTTGTTTTTTTTTCTTTTTTAAAAGCCACACTGGGTGAATTAAACAAATGGCAGTATTCAAGCCCACTGACAGCAATTCTAGGCCCCAGGGCAGAACAGTCAATGGGCCCCTGGCCCATAAGGACGTGGTCTGCCTGACATTTGGGCGGTGCTGCATGTCCACTGGCTAGTGCCCCGCAAGCTACTGGCTGCACATTCTCTTCCTGCACGGCCAAGGCTTCAACGTGCCCACCTGGCTGCCTTCGCCCCTGCCGGTACCACCCCACATGCGCCTAGGAGCCCCTGCCCTGTGGCCCACACAGGCAATTTAAAAAGGCCTGGGTTCCTAGGCCCCATCCCCACTCCTCCCAGCCTCTTCCTGCCCCATTGGTCCCCCAAGCACACACTGTCTTCGCTCTTCCCCAGCGCCTCCTGCACGCCACTGATCAGCTGATCATTAGCAGGCAGATCAAGAGGAGCTGATCGGCAGGGCCGCTGGTGGGTGTTGAGCACCCATTTCCCCCCCCCCCCCCCCCAATGGGTGCTCCAACCCCAGAGCAACCACGGAGTTGGCACCTGTGGCAGAAACCCATGTCTCTCTCCTACCTCCCCAGGATTTTTCCAGGCTGCAGTTCTCTGCCTACATTGATATTCCCAGCAAGCCAGACTGCCTAAAGAGGCCAGTGACTATGCTTTTGCTTTCTCTCTGAAGACTTATGATCATCATATTGCCAGCAGTTGTAAGTTACCACACAGCTCTTTACATATAAGGACATTTATTCTTAAAATTAAATTACAGAGAAAACATTTAAAAAAAGTTCCTATATGCACGCCAATGTAACCCACACACCTCCTGGGTATGGTGTTTTGTCCCATCTAGTGGCACCGAGACCACTTAGAGAGAGATTAATGAGTTTGCTCTACAGCCTTAGCTAACAGCCAGTTGGCTTTTAGCTCATGCTGCAGAGGCTCATGCACTAAGCTCCAGAGATCACAGGTTTGATCCCTGCTGACAACCAAGGTCTGTTGGAGTTACACTGACAGTTTACTAGAAGTCTTAGGTCACTTCAGTAGGCCAAAGTACTTCCAACCCTTCTCAGGAAAGATCCCTTGGGCAGAAGGTCTTGTCCATTTGCTGGATCAGAAAGAAGCCCAGGAGTCAGTTTAAACTCAACATATTTACCCAAAAAGTCCTCTTTGTTGGTCTCTGAGGAATCCTGTTTGAAGCAATATATGTGAGCTCTGAAAGTGGTGGTACTTCTCTGGAGGAGTTACAGCCTGAGTGGATTTTTCTAATCACTCCTGTGATAGTGTTCTCCACTCACTGCAGGTAGGGTGCCTCTTCCTGGCCATTCTGGGGAATAAGTCCCCAGGTCAACACCTCTTCCTACAAGTGCAAGGTGTCCCTCCACCTCTGTCTCCAGCCATTCTCTCATTCCAGCTGCAGCCCCTTTGTCCCTCAGCCCTCCAGCCAGGTCACTATTGTGGTCTCCCTGGGGGTGGAATCTCCTCTGCAAAACAGGCTCAGATAGTCTTCCTATGCACTGCCCTGCCAGTGCTACTTCCCCAGTGACTGATTGAAGAAACCCAGACCCAACCTACACTCCAGTTTCCAGCTCAGGGACTCTCTAGTCAGCAGCCAAGGTCTATTCCACTCTGTACCTTGCTGGATTTCTCCAAGCCCTTTTCTAACCTTCTAGCTTGCCCTTGCTTGTCTGGGTCTGCCAGCTTCACCACTCCCTCCTCCCAGGGAGCAACTGCAGGCTACTCACCTCAACAGCCTCCAACATGCCTCCTTCTTCCCAGAGAGAGACTGCAGTTTTTCCCAACAACCCAGCACTTCTGTTGCTAGTTTCCTGGCTTCTATATACCCTGCCTGTTCCTGCACAGGTGAGCTTCTTTTAATTAAGGCTTCTCTTGCAGTCTTAATCCCCTCCCCCCCCTTGCCACGTAATAGGCTAATTGTCCCCTCTGGCTGCCTTAACCCTTTCAGGGCAAGTGTGGGGATAACTCCACACTGCTCTTAGTTCCTGGAGGAACTGTGGTCACCTACAGAACTATATACAGTCCCTAGCCCACAATGATACATAAACTAATACAATAAGATCTCCCAAAGATAGTGGCAGGAAACTGCCATATCTGTCACACTCTATGTCGAAGAGTGAAAGTGCCAACCTTAAAAACAGCTCAAGTTCATTCAGAACATAGCAGCTTTTCTGCTTCAAAAAAACAAAAAAAAAAAAAAAAACACACTGAAAACACATTAACATGGTGCTCTACTCCCCTTTGAATAGTCAGATTCAAGGTTTCACTCCTCTTTAAAGCCCTCCCCGGGAATGGCCCATGTTACCAAAGGGATTATCTCACTGGGTATACAAGACCTCCCATGACATATGTGTTCTTCTTCAGACATACTGAATTTAAATAGAAGTACTTCATTTTGCAGCTTCTAGCAGCTGCAGACAGAAGGTGTAGTATGCCTGCTTGTCACAGTTAAGAGTTTTATAGTAATTAATTTTCCTTCTGATCAATTCCTGCCCAGTCATAGAGTGTGAAATAAATTTCTGCTTAACGTAGTTGTTCAGAAGTTTTCTCAATGTATCTGGGAGAGCCATGCACCTCTTCCTCAGCTGCAATTGATGCCATCTTTGAATTCCTCCATACAACATTTCGAACCAACTTTGAAAGATTTCCAGAGCATGTATTGCTTAGGACTGGTCATACACAGTCAACAGTATCTTTCTGGAGGCCTGTGTAATGTTGAGGATTCATATTCCTCCCTGGTTATAGTTGCATCTTTTTCTGCCCAACTATTTATTTTTCTTAGAGCTTCCCTTTTCTTCCTTCTCTCCTTCCTAACGCATGTTCCACACTTAGATAAAATATTTTAATTTACCATAATCTGTCATTCTGGGTGCCCTCAACTGAGGATTGAGATCAGGGTTCAGAGTTGAGTTGGTGCTGGCAAACATTTTTTGCTGAAGTGTTCTTTCATTTCCATAAAAAAGTGGATTAAGTGGTGAATGAATGCTAAATTAGCCCCTTTCCTTGGGGCATTCCTTCCTGGGCAGCTTTTTTCCTTCAGTAATCATAAGTAGTTATATTAAAATTGAAGAAAGGTTTTTGCCCCTCCCACCGAAGCCCCTTGAGCATCTGAGGTGTGTTGTATGCTTTTGGGATGTTTGGAGATTCTTCCCCCCCCTTAACCCTGGTTTTATTCCACAGGCCTGTCATGAGTCCCTGGTGAGTGCTGGGAATCCAGAGGAGTGTAGGAAAACTCTGTCCATTGGCACCTAGTGAATATAGCAATATCTGCCAAATTCTGAAACCAATTACACCTCTGTAGGCATAGGAACACAACAACCCAAGTGCCCTCTGAAACATCCTGGGTCATCTTAGGTTTTGAACATTTTCAGAGAGGCTCTAAAGGAAGCTTATCTGTATTACTGTAAAAGGACAGCACTTCTGAAAATCTTGTTGCATGCGAGTTAAAATTGCCAGTCATTTGTTTTTAGGACATTTTAAAACCAGTTGATCAGCAAGGTGGTAAATCTAAGTAGAGGGTAACTTCAAAGTAGCATTTAAAAAGCCATGTGACTAATGCAGTGAGTGACTTTGTTTATATAGATTTCTTATCAAATATACAACTCTTACTTGAGAAGACTTTGATAGAACTTAAACTATTAAATTGAAACAGCAGCTAACACCAGCAGCCTCCTAGTAAAAATAGTCATACTTGATTACAAACCCTTTGTGGGATCAAAAAAATTCTCTTATGAAGACTGGAAATATTTAACAATAAGAGAACACAGGTATTTCTCCTGTTAGTTTGTCCTATTGTTATGCAATACAGGCAGCTTGTTCTTGCAGCCTGCAGCTTTAAGAAACAATAGCTGAGGTATAGAGAAAAGCTGATGCTTTCTGCAGAGCCCCAGCAAGCTGGGGAGAAAGGAGAGCAAGAATAGTGATGACATCACCATTCTCCCCAGCCAGAAAGCAGGCTCCTTACACAGGGAGGGAGGATTCAGCCACAGCAGCAGTGACTAGGAACCTGTACCTCGGATAATCCAGGCATAGATAAGCATTTGAAAAAGGATGCTCCTCCATCTGTAATTACAGGTAACACTATTTCATACTGAACAAATACAATGCTTTCTGTGATCTAATCCATTCTCTCTTAGTGCTCTGGGCATTTGCTTCAGGGCCCTTTGACAGGAAGCTTTACAAATACTGTATATGGGGTGACATTTTAGAGGAGGATGGGAGGGAAAGGATGATACCTTTTGATCTTAGTTGCATCTCTTTCTGCAGTTAGTGGTCAGATCACTGTGCAGTTCCTTGGATAATACTTCTCCTGCTGTGGGAAGTCCAGAGAGAATGAGCCTTTGGAAGAAAGAATGTCCTGTCTTAAATTTTATAAAAATGTAAGACATGGACTTCAGTATAAATGGAGAATGGCCATTACTGTGAAAATTTCACAAGGGCTGATATGATTTGTGGTTTTCTGCTTCAAATGCTTCATGTTGGTGAATAGGTCACCTGGGCTCTATATTGCCTTCCTTACAATAGAAAGGGTGACAGACTTGATTTTACTAGTAATCTGTTTATTCATTAATACATTTTAATCAACAAACCTTGTATTTCAGAACATTTGGTGAAAGCCTTAAGAACCCTTGTATATCTTATACAAGGTGCTGGGAAATATTTTATATTTGCAATTCAAAGCTTGTCTCACACAATGAACAAAAAAAATAATGAACCCTGCAGTCTGGGCAAATCTGCTGTTAGACTCATTTGCCTTCCTCTCCTCCACTAGAGTGATGGTCTCTCCGCATTTCCATTGCTGTATCACTGATAGAAGATTTAATTCTTGGCTGAAACTAGAAGCATAGGAGAATTTTCAGCCCATTGCACAGAGTTCTAGACTGACATTTTCATGTGAAATTAATATTAGCTGCACAGTCAGTGCTTTGAAAATTAATCTCAAAGTCTTGGCCCAAGAGAACTTTCTTTTTCCAATATTTAAAAAAAAAACCTTTTTGTTTAAATGAGGGTACTAAGAGCCTATGTATATAAAGTACATGCATGCATCCTTCTGACAATTCATGTGCCTGGTTGACAGGACAATGGCATGGTACTAAAAGGTAAGACACTATTACATTTGTGACACTAAAAAATTAAGTAAAAAAAAAAATCCTAAAAATTAAAAGTGAAATGTAACTAAAAGTTATATACTAGTTGCTTTAGATACAGTAAGAAGTCTATCCCTCAAACTGTTTAACTCTCAGGGAGATGTTACCTGATTTGCTACCTTAGGGAAGTTCGTAATTTAGTGGCAGGCCCCTGTGCTAAGGAGGATGGGTTCTATCCCTTGTGAGGTGGAGCTGAGATAAAACTCTCGGGAAAAGCAATCTTACTATTAGTGTTTAGACTCAATCTACCAAACCCCATAAGTAAAGGATACTCAAAATGAAAGCTGCTCAGTCCAATAATATCTCCTATTTATGCAGAACCTCTCATTCCAAATGATGTCAAAGTGCATTACATATTTTTTGAGTTATATACAGGAATCACTTCATAGAATCATAGGACTGGAAGGGACCTCGAGAGGTCATCTAGTCAGTCCTGCCATGAGTGCAGGGAACTGAAGTATTATCTAGAACATCCCTGACAGGTGTTTGTCTAACCTGCTCTTAAAAATCTCCAATGATGGAGATTCCACAACTTGCGTAGGCAATTTATTCCAGTGCTTAACCACCCTGACAGTTAGGAAGTTTTTCCTAATGTCCAACCTAAACCTCCCTTGCTGCAATTTAAGCCCATTGCTTCTTGTCCTATGCTCAGAGGTTAAGAACAACAATTTTCTCTCTCCTCCTTGTAACAACCTTTTATGTACTTGAAAACTGTTATCATATCCCCTCTGAGTCTTCTCTTTTCCAGACAAAACAAACCCAATTTTTTCAATTTTCCCTCATAGGTCATGTTTTCTAGACCCTTAATAATTTTTGTTGCTCTTCTCTGGACTTTCTTCAATCTGTCCGCATCTTTCCTGAAATGTGGCACCCAGAACTGGGTGCCACATGACTCCAGTTGAGGCCTAATCAGCACGGAATAGAGCGGAAGAATTACTTCTTGTGTCTTACTTACAACACTCCTGCTAAAATATCCCAGAATGATGTTTTCTTTTTTTGCAACAGTGTTACACTGTTGACTCATATTTAGCTTATGGTCCACTATGACCCCCAGATTCCTTTCTGCAGTACTCCTTCCTGGGCAGCCATTTCCCATTTTGTATGTGTGCAACTGATTGTTCCTTCATAAGTGTAGTACTTTGCATTTGTCCTTATTAAATTTCATCCAGTTTACTTCAGATCATTTCTCCAGGTTGTCCAGGTCATTTGAATTTTAATCCTATCCTCCAAAGCATTTACAACCTCTCCCAGCTTGATATCGTCTGCAAACTTTATAAGTGTACTCTGTATGCCATTATATAAATCATTGATGAATATATTGAACAGAACCAGACCCAGAACTGATCCCTGCGGGACCCCACACTCGTTATGCCCTTCCAGCATGACTGTGAACCACTGATGATTACTCTCTGGGAATGGTTTTCCAACCAGTTATGCACCCACCTTGTAGTAGCTCCATCTACGTTGCATTTCGCTAGTTTGTTTATGAGAGGGTCATGTGAGACAGTATCAAAAGCTTTACCAAAGTCAAGATATACCATGTCTACCACTTCCCCCCCTATTCACATGGCTTGTTCTCCTCTGCTGTTTTTATTTAAACATTTTGAAGGTGCTCTTTTAATGTAAATTAAATAGTTTAATTACTGTATGGTGTGCAGCTCCCATAGCTCAATATTCCATGCTATATGGACTCTTCCAGAAGGGAAGTAAGTTTCTGATGGGCAGGGCTGCAGCACTGGGAGCATCAGATGGTGCCAGGGGAAAAGTGGGCCCACCAACTTCTATTTTTACCCCTTCCACCACTCAACCAGGGGCAATGGCAGCAGCACAAGGGGCACTGTGTGCTTAGCAACTATATCCAGAAACTGAGGCTTCTCCTGTTCTCCCTCCTCCCCCTCATCACCATCCATACCAGCAGTCATGCAGCACACAGGACCTCTGGACCTAACTTCTTTCCTTCATTGATGGGACTGGCATAAAATGTGAGCTACAACATATTAAATACATTTGGAGCCTCTTCAACTCACTTCTGAATTAATTTATCTTGCCCTTCCAAATTTATCAATATTAACTAGCTCACTTTCTGTATTGGTTAAAAAAATAGTATGGGTGATGAGGTGGCAAAAGCAAATCTAAGTAATTCCAATGCATTGGGTGTTTTTTAATCCCTAATGTTAACATGTTATGCCTGGACAGTCAGGGTGGAAGCAGTAATTTCTCACATAAGCAAAGATGGGCAAGAAGCACCCATAACATTTATTTCTATAATGTCATCAAAAGCTAAGAAATTACAAATAGAGAAAGCAGCATTAAGCAGCGTTTTGCACAGAATCAAATTTAATTAAGACATAATTCACCTTTTTCACTGGTGATAAGATCCATATCCAAATGTAGGCATTCCACAGGCATCAGCCAGAACACAAACATAGGCTGTGGGCTTAGCTACATATCAGTAATAGATCAGTTACGTGTCTTCAGAGGGCAATGTTAATGATACGTTACTCCAAAAGCTTTGAAAACAAAGACATCATTAGCATTAAAATTAGTGCACAGATTTCCTTTCAGACGGCACCTTACCATTAAAACCAAAAAGCCATGGATGCTCAAAGACCCTGGTTTGCTATATTATGTTTTTTGCAGATGTTCAAACCACATAGTAGATGATGCTTTGTCATTATTCTCTTGCAAAATTGTGTTACACATAGAAAGTTGTTTGTTTGTTTATGGGATATGTAGCTAGTGATACCAAAAAGATGACATGCAAGGATGCTGTTGACTTACAGTAACATCACTAAGGCAGAGTGAAATAGAAAGGTTTGGCAAGAAGTTATTTTTGGTAGCCTGCTTAGTCCAGGACATAAACAGTGAAATTAGTTAATGAGTTATGTAGGAGCCACCAAAACAAGCCAGAAACAGCCCCATGCCAAAGAGGCAACTAAACACTGGCAAAGACTAAGGGCCAGATTCTCTAATGGGCTCAACAAAGCACGGAGTGAAAGAGGGGAGTGTCAGGGAGCCAATTACAGTTCCCTGATTCTTTGCCTGGCTTCAGGTACAGGTTAGAACAATCTGGGTACTTCTCTAACTTGTACCAGTTAGCTATAGTCCCCAAGGGACCATTGTCTAGTCAGGGATTGACAAACCACATTATGCTCCTTCCAACACTGCCCCCTACCTCTAAACACATACCCTGCGCCAAAGGCTGCAGCGAGGGGAGCCTAAGAGCTGGATCTATTGGTTCTGCACCTGCTGGGGACTCCTGTGGCCAAGAGAATCTGCAGCAAGGGACTTGCAGCCAGTCTCTGCTCCCTTTGTACCCACTGAGCAGAGCAGAGTTCTGCCTCTAAGCACTGAATGTGTGAGAAAATAAGCAAATGTACTTATGTCCTACTTCCAGCTATCTGGAATATCAGTAAGACAAACTCTTCTGCTATTAAGGCTCCCAAGGCCTTGCCGAATGTTTGCTGACTGAAGAAATCGTATCAATAACAATCATTGATCAATCTCTAAGGCATATTTGCAAAAAGAAAAAGAGTACTTGTGGCACCTTAGAGACTAACCAATTTATTTGAGCATGAGCTTTCGTGAGCTACAGCTCACTTCATCAGATGTATACCGTGGAAACTGCAGCAGACTTTATATACACACAGAGAATATGAAACAATACCTCCTCCCACCCCACTGTCCTGCTGGTAATAGCTTATCTAAAGTGATCATCAGGTGGGCCATTTCCTGCATAAATCCAGGTTTTCTCACATCCCCCCCACCCCCATACACACACAAAAACTCACTCTCCTGCTGTAGAGGAAAAAGAATACGTAAAAGAATAAATGGACACAAATCAGATGTCAAGAATTATAACATTCATAAACCAGTCGGAGAACACTTCAATCTCTCTGGTCATGCAATCACAGACATGAAGGTCGCTATCTTAAAACAAAAAAACTTCAAATCCAGACTCCAGCGAGAAACTGCTGAATTGGAATTCATTTGCAAATTGGATACTATTAATTTAGGCTTAAATAGAGACTGGGAGTGGCTAAGTCATTATGCAAGGTAGCCTGTTTCCTCTTGTTTTTTCCTACCCCCCCCCCCCAGATGTTCTGGTTTAACTTGGATTTAAACTTGGAGAGTAGTCAGTTTAGATGAGCTATTGCCAGCAGGAGAGTGAGTTTGTGTGTGTATGGGGGTGGGGGGGATGTGAGAAAACCTGGATTTATGCAGGAAATAGCCCGACTTGATTATGTAAAGAGTTGTCACTTTGGATGGGCTAGCACCAGCAGGAGAGTGAATTTGTGTGGGGGGGGTGGAGGGTGAGAAAACCTGGATTTGTGCTGGAAATGGCCCACCTGATGATCACTTTAGATAAGCTATTACCAGCAGGACAGTGGGGTGGGAGGAGGTATTGTTTCATATTCTCTGTGTGTATATAAAGTCTGCTGCAGTTTCCACGGTATACATCTGATGAAGTGAGCTGTAGCTCACGAAAGCTCATGCTCAAATAAATTGGTTAGTCTCTAAGGTGCCACAAGTACTCCTTTTCTTTTTGCGAATACAGACTAACACGGCTGTTACTCTGAAATAAGGCATATTTGAAATTCCTTAGGAAAGAATCAGCACTCATACTTTTCACCTAGCATCAAATAAGCTAGCAAGGCACATATACAGATATCTAAAAGGGCGTTAAGAAAAAGGAGGGTATAACATTGTATTGCAAATACAACCCAATGTATTGCAAATATTCTGTCCTCCCATAGGTCTGCACCAGAGTATACCACTCAGACACCTCCACCAGAGGTTGTTTCTGAAGTCAGTTATGTATTACACTTAGACAAGATTTAGCACACACAAAACTAGATGGAAAAACAACAAAGAATCCAAGAACCTTCCTGTTGTCAAAAAAGTATTGGAACCAGTGACATACAAAGGAGGAGAATGAAGAAATAAGGTAAAGGTTCAAAAAGAAGAAAAGGTGCTGAAAGTGAAGCTGATTTCCAATTACGATGTGAAGGTAAAAAAAAAAAAGATGTTGAGCTTTCCTGGGTGAAAGAAGTAAATTAAAATGTTGTAGAAGGTGAATCTCAAAATGAAGTTGAGGCACTGGAAGAGGAGATGTCAAACAGGTGCATTTTGTCATAATCGTCACATAGACCAATTTATAAATATAAGTTTATTTTTTAGACAGGACTATCTATGTTTCTGCTATGATTCTATTTTCTCTGTACTGAAGCTGTATATCGCTATCAGTTTATGAGGCAAAAGAGATGCTGGACTCTGATGAATGTTACTTTTGTCCTGTCTTTTTGTTTTTCTTAATTTAAAATAAAAAGGCCTTTCAAACAGTGTGTGTGTGTGTGAGAGAGAGAGATATATCTAAGGAAGGCAGCAGCCTGGGCCTGCCGCCCCAGACTTCACAAAATGCCGGGGCGGAGAAAATGAACAACCTCTTAGCTTTCATGATAACCACAGCAAACAGCTCTACTGCACCTGATCGGACTGGGGACTTGTCCTCCATCACTGGCACTCTAGCTTCCTTCCCTCTCACAATATTGGTTCCATGTCATCCATGAACTATAGTGACCTGCAAGGGCATTATGAGGGAAAAGGCCCCTAGGGGCCAGCGTGTCCCCTACTAGGTTATTAGCACAGTAAGTTCTTGAATTGACCAGCATTCATTTTCTACATTAAAATCTTATGTTCTATGAAAGGCTGAGGCATTCAATATGCTCCATGACCAGAAATGGGCTAGAACTTCAGCAACTAAAATCAGGTGACATTTCTCTTTCATACCAATACTGAATCTCAGCTTTTTTCCTCCCAGGAATATTCACAATGATCCCTTCAGCTGCAGCAACCCCTCCCAGCGATGTGCTTTTCCCCAGCCTGTCTTGTCAGGAATTCTGGAGGTCTCAGATCTCAGGCTATTCCGGATCTGTCACTCGCCACATCAGTCATCGTGCCAACAACTTTAAAAGACACCCAAAGAGGAGAAAACACATCCGCCCCTCCCCTCCACCACCCCCAAATACACCATGCCCTATTGATCTGATTGATTTTGGGGATCTCCACCCTCGGAGATCTTTCCTAGAACTGCTGTTTAATGGGTGTATTCTCTTTGGGATTGAGTTCAGCTATGCCATGGAAACAGCCTATGTGACTCCTGTGTTGCTTCAGATGGGGCTGCCGGATCAGTTGTATGGAATGGTGTGGTTTATCAGCCCAATACTAGGTAATTTTTTTTACGCTAATTTTACCCTCCTGCTTTTCCACTTCACAAGGGATTAGTTTGACACTGAGTTCTTTCTTTTCTTTGCTATTTAATTTACTTTACAGGTTTCACACATGTGATGTGGAAGTTGGAACCACTACCCATAATTTTAGAGAACAAAATGGAGAATATACCTCACTGGCCCTGGCTGAGGAGGGCGAGATGTGACCAAAGAGGGATTTCTCATTACTGATTTCTGAGTCTATTTTTTATTTGCAACCAACATACTTCCAGGATTTTGGCTACTCCATTTCTATATTTAAAAAATTAATTTAAAGGAAGTCAAGGAACTAACCTCTACTGACCCAACAGAAAGAGGGGGAAGAATATGGAGACTAAACCTCTCTGGGCCTGTCAGCAAGCTGGGTGGAAAGATGGGGGAGGGATAGCTCAGTGGTTTGAGCATTGGCCTGCTAAACCCAGGGTTGTGAGTTCAATCCTTGAGGGGGCCATTTAGGGATCTGGGGCAAAAATGGGGGATTGGTCCTGCTTTGAGCAGGGGGTTGGACTAGATTGACCTCCTGAGGTCCTTCCAACCCTGATATTCTATGGGGGATAGCTTTGAGTTAAACAAGGCATCACAGGGATGGAGTAAATCTACTTCTCAGTCCAGAGTTTTGCTTTCTGTTGGGGTTGTGGCATATTCCTCTGCACAGACATGGGGTGGAAGGTGTATCCTTCTATACAGGAAGAGCAGCAGAAGGTATTATTCCACAACTTGGGTAACATCCTTCTGTCTCTTTGTATTTTTAAAACTGATTTCAGAAGAAGAGAAGGAATAATTCCTTTCCTCAGTCACTGAATCCCTACCTGGCCCAGTATAATCCAGGCAGCATTCAGATTTACACATTGACTTACTGCTACAGCCCAGGCTAACCTCATAAGGAAGTTCTGGTTTAAGGCAGTGAAGTTGTTCATACAGAACAGAGCACCTTACAGGATAAAATAATTGCCCATTCATTTTACACTTTTTGTCAAACTCCACTGTTATTTTGAAGTGGATTGGATTGCATTGGGTCAGGCTGGTACCAGCTGAACATTACATAATGTACTATAGTTCCCAGCTTCCACTCCAGGAAATTCAAAGAAGTAAATAGTGCAAAAGCCTAAGGCCCAGATTTTTAAAGGTATTTAGGTCTTGCCGCACTCAGCATTGCAACACTTAACTGATAAGTGGGAGTGTGCTAATAAAGTTTGCGGATGATACAAAGCTGGGAGGTATTGCCAATTTAGAGAAGGACCAGGATATCATACAGGAGGATCTGGATGACCTTGTAAACTGGAGTAATAGTAATAGGATGAAATTTAATAGTGAGAAGTGTAAGGTTATGCATTTAGGGATTAATAACAATAATTTTAATTATAAGCTGGGGACGCATCCATTAGAAGTAATGGAGGAGGAGAAGGACCTTGGAGTATTGGTTGATCATAGGATGACTATGAGCCGCCAATGTGATATGGCTGTGAAAAAAGCTAATGCGGTCTTGGGATGCATCAGGAGAGGTATTTCCAGTAGGGATAAGGAGGTTTTAGTACCATTATACAAGGCACTGGTGAGACCTCACCTGGAATACTGTGTGCAGTTCTGGTCTCCCATGTTTAAGAAGGATGAATTCAAACTGGGACAGATACAGAGAAGGGCTACTAAGATGATCCGAGGAATGGAAAACTTGTCTTATGAAAGGAGACTCAAGGAGCTTGGCTTCTTTAGCCTAACTAAAAGAAGGTTGAGGGGAGATATGATTGCTCTCTATAAATATATCAGAGGGATAAATACTGGAGAGGGAGAGGAATTATTTAAGCTCAGTACCAATGTGGACACAAGAACAAATGGCTATAAACTGGCCACCAGGAAGTTTAGACTTGAAATTAGACGAAGGTTTCTAACCATCAGAGGAGTAAAGTTTTGGAATAGCCTTCCAAGGGAAGCAGTGGGGGCAAAAGATCTATCTGGCTTTAAGATTAAACTTGATAAGTTTATGGAGGAGATGGTATGATGGGATAACATGATTTTGGTAATTAATTGATCTTTAAATAGTCATGGTAAATAGGCCTAATGGCCTGTGATGGGATGTTAGATGGGGTGGGATCTGAGTTACCCAGGAAAGAATTTTCTGTAGTATCTGGCTGGTGAATCTTGCCCATATGCTCAGGGTTTAGCTGATCGCCATATTTGGGGTCGGGAAGGAATTTTCCTCCAGGGCAGATAGGAAGAGGCCCTGGAGGTTTTTCATCTTCCTCTGTAGCATGGGGCATGGGTCACTTCCTGGAGGATTCTCTGCTCCTTGAAGTCTTTAAACCACGATTTGAGGACTTCAATAGCTCAGACATAGGTGAGGTTTTTCACAGAAGTGCGTGAGATTCTGTGGCAGGAGGTCAGACCAGATGATCATAATGGTCCCTTCTGACCTTAGTATCTATGAATCTATAAGGAGCCTAAATCTCATTTTCAAAGTTGTGTAGGCACTTAGGAGCCAAAATTTCAAGTGCCTATGTCCCTTTTGAAAGTAAGATTTAGGTTTCTAAATGTATTAGGCATAGCAACACCAAGCACAACAATGCCTAATACCGTTTAAAATCTGGGCATAGATGACTGCTGTTGATCGAGAAGGTCACATTCTGCCTTAATGATGCATTTCCTGCCTTCTAAACTTCCCATGATGAAGTCTTGGTGAAACAGGATGGTAATAGAAATGTCCCTTACTTGTGAGTCATTTTTGTTTCAGGATTCCTGCTGCAGCCTTTTCTGGGGGCCTGGAGTGACAGATGCACATCAAGATTTGGCAGGAGGCGACCCTTCATTCTGGTCCTGGCAATAGGTGTGTTTTTTTAAATATAAAAGAAAAATAACTTTAAATCTCAAAAAATGTTAGTCAGTGAAAAACCTCTCCTTCCCTTCCACTTCCCTCCAACTGCACCCCCCCCACCCCCCGGGGCAGTGTTCTTGGTGACAGGCCCCCTCTTCTCCCCAACCCTCACTGGTGCTCTGACCTGAAAAGCCCCATTCCCCTTCCCCTCAGCTGTGCAGGGCTGTGAGTGCCACAGCTGGTGAAAAAAGCATAGGACTGGGCTTCAAGATCTTGACTTCTAATTCCAGCCCTGACACTTGCCATGTTGCTTTGGTAGAATCTCTAGCCTTTGCTACACCAGTTTCCTTTTCTGCATAAGAGAGGTGCTGTGAGCTTTAGCTGGTTAGTGTTTGAAAATGAGGTGTGTGCAGTGCTGTTTGTGTTGAATTTTACACTTAAAAAGCTGAGGTCAGCAAGTGGGATTGTTTCCTCAAAAGCAGAAGGAATTTCTAATTGGTCAGAGAAATACATAGACTATTGCCCATATGTCCTTTCCCAGAGTGAAAGCTCCCACTTGAGGGGGCCTGAGAGGTTCCCTGCTCCAGGGGAGAGTTATGGGGCTCTCTAGAGTTTGCTGGGGCTGGCAGATCCAGAGAGGCAGGAGCCTTCTAGTTTGCCTCTGGCTGGGTCTCCTTACTGTTGTGCAGTAGAAGGCAGGAAGGGGAAGCAAAGGCATTTAGTGCTTCAAACAGCATTCCCTCCTGTATCTGTAGCATTTGCAGTGGATGGTACTGCTGAGTGTGGACAGTCCCCTACTATTCCCCACACCCTACCATGAAACTCCTTCTATGTGGAGCTCCCGTAGAGGGGCATCTATAGGGTTCCAGGAGGATGGAACAGTGCTACATCTAAACTTTGAGCTGTGTGTGATTCCCAACTCATGTTTGTATACTCGCACCAGTTCTCATTGAGTTAACACAAGTCTAAATAGTAGTGTAGCCATGGTAGCATGGGCAACAGCAGCAGAAGCATGGCTTAGCTGTACTAAGTACCAACCTGCGGGAAAATGGTGGGTAAGTACTCAGTACAACTAAACCATGCTGTCACTGCCTGTGCTATTGTGGTTACATTATGATTTATAATTGCAATAGCTTGATGAGAGCTAGTGTGAGTATATGTATGTTAGCTGGGAATTATACCCCTAGCTTCTAGTGTTGACATTAGCCTCAGATGGCACTCTCCCACTGCCTCCTGTGTGGGCAACTAGAGATGTATGTATGGAAGCGTCCTGTCTGCTCAATTATCTGGAGAGATCTAGTCCTATGTGAAGGCCTGTCAGCAGAAAGGAAACTCTACAAACAAACAAACTATGGAAATTGCTCATTAAATTTTGAGATTGGATCTAAGAAGAGCAAATAATTCAGTTAGTTTGGACATTGTTGGGAACAGAGATCCAAAATCTTTCCATAAACCACACAGAACCCCCAGTCTGTGGTGATCTGACTGTGAATGATGCTACCTGCTGTACTGAGTTTGGTGTAGAATAACAATCGGAGAGCAAGGAAGGATGGGCCTTCATAATTTTTTCCTCCCGGTTGATCTAATTTGATTCCTTGTTCCTAGGAGCATTACTGGGGCTCTCACTTATGCTGAATGGAAGGGACATTGGCAGTGCGTTGGCTGACACTGTGAATAACCATAAGTGGGGGATCATTCTCACAATCTGTGGGGTTGTCCTAATGGACTTTAGTGCAGATTCGGCAGACAATCCCAGTCATGCCTATATGATGGATGTGTGTAGCCCAGTGGATCAAGACAGGGGGCTTAACATCCATGCTTTGTTAGCAGGTATGCACTTTTATTTACTCTTGCATGGTATATAGCCATTTAGCTATGAGCAGACAAGTTCCAATATAGAATAGCATGGCACAAATGTTTGTATATACCATAGGTCTTTGAACTGTAATGATACATACAGCTTTGGGTTGGGGAACTGTCTCTTTTCCTCTACTATAAGTATAACTCAATAGGTAACTTCAGTAATTTAAAAAATAAACAGTGTATAAATTATAGTAAGTTTGTGATATTTTGCCCTTTATCAGTTTGCGTTTTATTGTCAAAGAGTTTAACAAATGTAAAAATAGAAATAAACCAAATTCTTGACAGCTCTTCATGAGACCCCCCTCAAACAGATGTGGTAGCAATAATATTTACAGAGAGGAGATGATCATACTGTATTCAGGAGAAAAGACCATTTGTATTGGCTTTATTGGAGGAGGCAAATCCTGCTGGTTGCCCTAAAACTGCTGATCTTTATTTTCATTGTTAGCTATCAAATTCTGCAGTTTAGTTTTCCTCTTTCACCAGATTTATAAAACATACTTCTGCATTGCTCTGTGTGTGTGATGAAAGAAAGGACATTCGCCTAAGGCTGTCACCACATGAATGGAGCTTGTATAATGTATATATTTTATATAGTGTTTGTTTTAAACAGTGTTGCCACTTCAAATGTGTAGCCAGCCCATTATTCAGTAAATTGAGCTAACCTGACTCTGAATACATACAGAGAAGAGCTTCCTATTGAGTATGAAGGATCAATTTTAACTTCACTTTTCAGAGCAGAAATGCACTTTAATCCTAGAGCTATGCCATGAGGCAGGTAAGCATCACTATTGTCATTTTACAGGTGGGAACTCTGACACTTACAAAGATTAAGTGACTTGTCCTAAAATGAGCTGGCAAATGTGGGAGTAGAGCTGGCTTCAGATTCTTTACATCAATTACTTGTGCAGCATCAACCCCCTTCCCCTCTCTATCTCATCATTAATGTGTTTTTGGTGCAGGCTATTGTATTGTATTTAAGAGATATAAATCCTTAAAGTGATTAGCTAGGAATTGGGAATCTAGCTCAGAACTCATGATTCAAATGGTGCTGTGCTTCATTGCCTTTTTTCTTTAGGAATTGGCTAGGGAAGGTAATCTTAATCTATTTTCCCCAACAGGTCTTGGAGGCGGCTTTGGTTATGTTGTTGGAGGAATAAATTGGGATAAAACCAGTTTTGGAAGAGCTGTGGGAGGGCAGCTCCGTGTCATCTATGTCTTCACAGCAATAATATTGACTATCACTACTGTCTTGACTCTAATTAGCATTCCAGAAAGACCGCTGCAGTCTTTTAGCAAGAAGAAAAAAGTGATGAAGAGTCCAAGTCTTCCTCTTCCTCCTTCTCCACCTCTTTTGTTTGAGGAAGGTGTAAATGAAAACCTCAGTTCTCGTAACGCACATGATTTATATGCAAGTTTTACAAGTCCAATTTCCCCTCTCAGCCCACTCACACCTAAATATGGCAGTTTTAACAGCAGAGACAACTCCTTGACAGGAATTAATGAATTTGCATCATCATTTGGGACCTCAAATATTGACAGCGTGCTCATAGACTGCTTCACAGGAGGGTATGATGGCTATTTAGCAATCCCAGCTAGCTTGCCCAGACAGGCAATCAGTGTCAGCTTTCCCAGGGTGCCAGAGGGCTTTTACTGTCAAGAAAATGGAATCCTGGACCAAGGGGAGAATTCTGTAAATCCAGGGACAGATGGAGATGCATTAAGGGTGGGTTCACTGGATGCAATAAAGCCACGATCAGTAGGGATTCTGAAAAGGCCTCAGACCTTGGCCATTCCAGATGTTGTAACAGGATATTGTCCAGAAAGTAGCAGGAGAAGAAATGTAACCTTCAGCCAACAGGTAAGGGGAGAAAATATCTCCAGAAACAATGTCATGACCATGTAATCTGAACATTCATTTAGTCTCTTTAGATAGTTTTACCTTTTATTTTAAAATGCTTAAATATATACTTTTATCATAATGACTGACTTTTTGTCTATACACACTTGTGATTAAGGGCTCTTTGTAACAGCTTGTTTATGAAAGCTATGGTAGGAATACAATATATGAACTCATAATATGAGTCTATTAATAAGAGAGATTTAGGGAACAAAAATTAGTAAGAGATTGCGGGAAATTATTTATGATTCGGACTCTCCGCCAGGGAATAATGTGGGCCTTTTCCCACCCCTCAGACAATATAACACAAGGTGCAGAGGCAAATTATGTGCATCAGCATTTCTGAGGTTAATAATGTTAGACACAAAAAGAAAAGGAGTACTAGGGGCACCTTATAGACTAACCAATTTATTTGAGCATAAGCTTTCATGAGCTACAAATTGTTTCACAGCCCATGAAATGATAACCAAAGTAATGGTGGGTGTGGGGAGGTGTTTTGCTGTGAGCATCTCCTCATGAAGATTACTGCCCATGTTTTCATCAGGGAAAGTGAGATTTTCCAGCTCTTGGGAAAAGGCTGTGGGGCTTGTCCCCAAACCTAGTGGTTTCCTGGGAATCTGCAGGAGGTCAGGGACCTCTGTGTGCTGGTACATAACGGGAACAGAAATGAGGCACCTGTCCTGTTATGTATGTTTCTTTTGCTATCTTTTGACCCAGTTATACATTTTGTGTTTTGAAACATGCTTAACGGATATTTTTTGCCATCATATTACTGTTTTCAGGCTTGTGAATGAGCTTATTTTGTATAGGGAATGCATTCAGCAGCCCTTTGTACACATGAGCCAACTTCAGCCAATGATAACCTGATGTTAACAGGTGTAACACTCATGTAAATCTTTTGCCAAAATTCAGGAGTGACATAAATGGCGGTGTAAATTACATGCTAGGTGTAAGTTGGTCTTAAAAGGTGCAGGTGGGAATAGGAAGTACTTTAACATACACCAACTAGATCAGTGATTGGCAGCCTTTCAGAAGTGGTGTGCCAAGTCTTTATTTATTCACTCTAATGTAAGGTTTTGCATGCCAGTAATACATTGTAATGTTTTTAGAAGGCCTCTTTCTATAAGTCTTTAATATATAACTAAACTATTGTTGTATGTAAAGTAAATAAGATTTTAAAAATATTTAAGAAGCTTCATTTAAAATTAAATTAAAATGCAGAGCCCCCCGGACCGGTGGCTAGGACCCGGGCAGTGTGAGTGCCACTGAAAATCAGCTCGCATGCCATAGGTTGCCTACCCCTGAACTAGACATTCAGTAGCTGTGCAAAATGAGTGTAATTTACCACTATGAGTAAAATCCTGGTTTCCCTGATTTCAGTGGGGCCAGGATTTCATCCCATGTGTGTGGGGAATAGCAGGAAAAACAACTAACGTGAGTGTGTAAATTAAAGGAGGTCCTTTTGTCTGCACCACCCCTACTATTCCTGCAGCCAAATGCAGCCCTGTTCTGAGGACAGCTCCTATTGACTTCAATGGGATTCATGTCCACTTACGCCAGTACTAAATTTGGTTCCCAAAGAAATCCAGAAGAGTGTAAGATACTTGTTTCGAATCCACTGAAAGCCAAAACCGTATACAGAATACTACTTTGCATTTTATGATTAACTTATTTACTCCATTGCTTGCATCCCCACTGAATCTAGACTCATCTTTATTCTCAATGTTTACTTTTTATGGCAACACTGTCAGTGACCACAAAGAAATATAATATTACACAGCTTTGTTTTTATGTTTTCTGATTTGGAGTTCTTATGGTGCAGGTTGCTAATATTTTGCTGAATGGTATGAAGTATGAGAGTGAGTTGAATGGATCAGGTGAGATGTCTGAGCAATCACTTTCCATGAAACTTCTTTGTTCAACCATCTGCCACATGCCCAAGACTCTGCGTAACCTCTGCATCAACCACTTCCTAGGTAAACCTGCACAATGTCATGTTTTCACCATGAAAGTAATCATATTTTCCTTCAGAAGAAAATGGTTTAAGAATCAGTTTAGATTAATATTTTAAAGTGTTTGATCTATTGTGGTTGTCCCTTGCTGAGGACTACTGACTAACTGAGTCCTAATTTTCTCCATGAAGGTGACTGATAGTATTCCAAACTCCAGAAAGTCTCTTATGGTTCTTCTATAACTAGATTATTTTCTACCAGAAATGAATACATATTTATTTTTAGTAAAAAAATAATTCCTTGTTTATATCGGCACTAAGGAAATCTACCTCTGATTAGGTTGAGTATATATACTAGGACACAAGAAACTGAACTAGGAGCAGAAATTATAAATTGAAAATTTTATCATTAAAATTTTACAAATCAGCCTCCTTTGACATTGTCCTCTGGTATTGGACTTCTTATTGAATGAGTGTTTATTTGCTCAGAGGCCTCTAAGGGCATTTCTAGATGAAACTCACTGCTCAGTAAACTGGGGTGTAAATCTTCAGAGCTCCAGTGTGCCATCCACTAACTGTCCGTTCCAAAGGGAACTCTTCATGTGGACCCTGCACATAGACTCTTAGTGTGCAGTATGCTGGAGCTCTGTAGATTTATCCCGCAGTTTGCCACACAATGTGTGTTCATTTAGACATGCTGTAAGGGTAATGATGGGTGATATTCTCTTTTATTTGTGCCAGGGACACTCCCATGTGAGGCAACACAGGGTTCAACTCTCTTTCTACTCATGTTCCATGCGTACATGAGGCTCCGTAAGAAAGATTGTAAGAGACATGGGCTGTGGAGTTTTCAGTATTCTGATGGCAGCCAGCTCTACACCACCATCACTTTCCATCTGTTAATACAGTGGCCAAGTGACTGTAGAAGGCTCGATAGGTCAGGCTCAGTCGAGAGAAGACTGAGTTAATATTAATAAGTTGGCAGAAAGAATCAGATGAACTGTTGCATCAGCATCCTTGAGTGAGGGAGCACAGCCACCATTTGCAACATACATTCGCTGCTATGGAATTGTATTGAACTAGAGGATGCTGCTGGAGTCCCAGGTAGTCGCCATAACTAAAAGCACTTTTCCCATCTGATTTTGGAAAGATCATGGAGTCATCTCTCTCAGACCTTGCTACACTAATACATGCCTTTGTCATCTCAAGATTAGACCACTATGATGTGCTCTATGTGAAAGCTAGATCTTGAATCCATTTAGAAACTGAAGCTAGTTCAGAATTCTGTAACCCATTTGTAGTTTCTCTTGCTCTGATCAGTGCTCTGACCAGTGCAGTCTGCCTTTGGGGATTCCAGGTGGTGTTCAAAGGGTAGGTTTTAACCTTTAAAATGCTAACTGACTTTGATACAGATTACAGTGTAGTATATAAAGAGAGAGGTCTCAGGTAACTCCCATGATGATGATAAGGGCAAGCTGTGGAGTGTATTATAGAATGTTACACAGTTTGTTTACTGCTGGGACTTCTAAAATATGCAAGAGTACCCAGAGCTTGGAGTGGGAGCTTAAAGATGCCATTCAAATTTAAATAAATAAATATTGCTTCTGGCTTCTTCTAGGTTGGCTCTCGTTTGAGGGAATGTTGCTGTTCTACACAGACTTCATGGGAGAAGTGGTGTTTCAAGGCAATCCTAAAGCCCCTCACAACTCTGATGAATATCAAAAATACAATGCTGGGGTCACCATGGGGTGTTGGGGAATGTGTATCTATGCATTCAGTGCTGCACTCTATTCAGGTATTAAGCAGAGCTTTCTCCCATAATGCTGAGAGGAGAACGAACTGCCTCTGAAAAGCTGCTTCTGCAGTATAGAATGTTGTTTTAGGCTTGGCATTTATATTGCAGATTAGAGTGCTACTTGATGGTTTTTCTGCCCTAAAATCTTTTTTTTTTTATTAGCAGTTCTTGTCTGTCTGTTTGTTAATACTGGTTAGCATTGACAGCACAGACACCCAACAGTCTCGTCACAATAAAACAAATTGCCATTGTATAGCACTGTTCATAAAGTAATCCACAGCTTCACAAAACTCTTGTGAGGTAGGTGAACTGAGGTATGGGGGAATTGCACACTTCATAGCTTGTGTAAGCCGGATATTTTGCATGCACCAAGGGTTCCTTGCATCCCTCAATTTTCCCACATAGCTCCCTGCCATCCCACCTGCCTCTATTGCAGGGGCTTCCTGTAACTCCCCTGCAACTGCTAAGGATTCTGTATGCCCTGCATTCACACACCCTATGCACACACAAACCCCATGCACAGGGAGCATGCATCCCTCCACCCATATGCACAGGGACACAGTCCTACTTGCAAAGTGGGAAATGTGGCTATGAAATTACTGTAATGTGCGTGCACAACTGACTACTCTGAGTACAGTTTTTCAGTTATCAATGGTTTTCTGCCAAACTGGGAGGACATTAATAGTGGGGCTCCACAGAGGTCTGTCCTGAGTCTGGTTCTATTCACTATTTTCATTAATGACTTAGATAATGAAGTGGAGAATATGCTTATAAAATCTGCAGGTGACATCAAGCTGGGAGGGGTTGCAAACAATTTGGAGGACAAGATTATAATTCAAAATGACCATGACAAATTTGGGAACTGGTCTGAAATCAACAAGATGAAATTCATTAAAACAAGTGGAACCTACTGCACTTAGGAAAGAAATGTCAAATGCACAAATATAAAATTGGGAATAACTGTCTAGGCAGCAGTGCTGCAGAAAAGGAACTGGGAGTTATAGTGGGTCACAAGTTTAATATGAGCCAACTGTGTGGTGCAGTTGTGAAACAGGCTAATATAATTCCGGGGTGCATTAACAGGAGTACTTTGTGTAGGACTGAGGGGGAAACCTAATAATAGTCTTCAAATATGTAAAGAGGATGGTGGTAAATTGTTCTCAATGTCCATTGGAGGTAGAACAAGAAATGTAATCAGTTAAATCTGCAGTAAGGGAGATTTAGGGTAGATATTAGTAAAACCTTTTTAACTATAAAGGATAGTTAAGTACTGGAATAAGTTACTAAGGAAGGTGTGGAATCCCTATCATTAGAGGTTTTTAAGGACATGTTAGACAAACACCTCTCAGAGATGGTGTATGATTGCTTGGTTCTGCCTCAGCATAGGGGGGTAAACTAGATGACCTCTTGCGGTCCCTTCCAGCCCTACATTTACATGATTCAATGTATTGGTAGGATAGACAGAGATGAGTCAGGACTACTGTTATGCTGGAAGACATTAATGGGTACTATCAACGAGTTGTTTGAGCTAAAACAATTGCAGAGGGGTTTAAAATTATGGCTGTACTAAAGAGTTGGTAAGGCTTCATGGGGCCCCCCCATTTCCCACCTTTCAGCTTCCTGATTTTCCAAAAATCCAATAGTATTCTGGCCCTTGATACCTTGAATGTTTACTGAAATTTTGAAATTGAATAGTTGTAGCATTCAAAGGTTATTGTGTTACAGACAGAGGCAAATAGAAATGGTATCAAGTTGAGTGTAACGTCTTTGCAAGCTCAGGCAACCATTGTGCAATTCCTTCACTCACCACTGACAGGCAGCCTCTTCTGGGTAGAATTCTGTTTTTTTGGCAAATAGTAACACTGCACAAGTTATGCATATTGCAAGCATTCGGACTCACCCAGCAGCACCTCCTACTGGTCATCCTTGGGAAATAGCTCAATTTCCAGCCCAGAGCACCCTCTGCAGGCCAGTGATCTACCTTACCACTGGCCCCCATGTCCAGTGCCCTTGCCTTGGGTGCTGCCCCCTGGCAGTACCCCCACTCCCTAGGAACCCTCACCCACTATCCCCACATCACCTCAGTCATGGCTACTGCCAGTTACCATCAAGCCCCCACACCCTGGGGCAGACTGCAGTGTAAAAGCCAATCACCACAGGCAACAAGGGATTTGGACTGGCTGCCCTTACCCACCCTCAGACTGCCCCTTTGCAACCCCAATACCTATAAGGGCCTGGGACCAGGCCCTGCAGCCTGGGGAGTTGCTGGTCTAGGGCTTCCCAGCCCTGCCTTACTCTAGGTCCCCAGGTGAGTTCCCCTGCAACCAGGCCTGCCTATCTATCTCTCTCTAGCCAGAGAGAGACTGCCTGAGTTTCTGGCTCCCAGCCTTTGTAAGGGCCAGCTGGGCCCTGATTGGGGCATGGCCCAGCTGCGGCTATTTCCCCTATCAGCCCAGCTTCTAGCCCACAGCCCTCTCAAAGGGCTGGCTTTTCAGTCCTTCAGGGCAAGAGCGGGTAGCCACCCCGCTACACATACACACTGAGAAGAAAACATACAGTACCCCTAAGATATATTCATTTTTTTCCACATGACAACTTATTTTGTTCTAGAAGTAGCAGTCCTTCAAGAAATGTGCAGTTGGCGGAATCTGGCCCTTATTTATCAATCATTTCTCCACTAAAGATCTTACATTTCATTCATAGTCCTGTTAAAGTTGTATCCATAAACCATAGATTAATAATAGACAGGGTTCAGAAAACATGGGGATGTACACCTAAAAAGCCTTAATGTGGGTAAAGGAAGGATAGACAGGCCATTCTTCATAATTACCTTCTTAACATGCTCTGTGTGAAAGATCTTATTCTGCATGACCTGAAAAGCTGACAGTACCAGAAGCTGATCACTCCAACCTTATACAGTATCACATATGCTAACTTTACAAGTATTTGCATTAAAGTATACTTCAAAACAATTGGCAAAAGTAAAAATTATGACATCAGATTAAGAAAAAGAAATATAATATCTCACAAATTCCCTTTATTGTTTGTGGAAAGTTATTTCCCATAATTAAATAAACCAATAATTCTAATGCTTTGAGAAGGTTAAAGACCAGGGCAACTAGGATGTAGTCACAGCAGAAAGTTAAAAAAATACACAGAATCTGTTTATATGTTTCTGTGCAATTTATTCTCTTAAATTCTATTTTACAGCTGCACTAGAAAAGCTGGAAGAATACTTCAGTATTCGCACCCTGTATTTCATAGCATACCTTGCTTTTGGACTTGGTACAGGCCTGGCTACACTCTCCAGAAATATCTATGTGGTTTTATCTTTATGCATAACTTATGGTATTTTGTTTTCAACGCTCTGCACACTCCCTTATTCTCTGTTGTGTGATTACTACCAGAGTAAAAAGGTAAGTTTCCCACTACTACATGTTTTTAAACCATAAAGTGCAGAAGTTTCTACACTACCCACAGCTAAGACAAACTTCTGCCAAGACAGATCATGTTCAACTAGAATTTTTTGCTCCTTTTCTTTTTCTGCTGCACATACAATCAGCTAGAATTAACTTGTTTAAAAATCTCTTTCTACTATGTGGCCAGCCACGGGTAGAAAGGGAACTGAATCTTCTTCATCTCTATTGATTTTCCTTTGCCCTCCTCCCCTTCCCAGCCTCTCTAATGCTTACTTCTTTTTCCTTGTCCCTTGCCCTCCGCTGCATATTGCTGAGAAGCTGAATATTTATTTTAAGTTATTTTTTCATAGCTCAGTCTGTGCTGGCCAGGACACTATTAATGGTCCTATACTCATGTTTGGCAGAATCTGATCAGGAAGCATAAGAAAATAAGAATAGCTATAGTGGGTCAGACCAATGGTCCATCCAGCCCAGTATCCTGTCTTCCGACAGTGGCCGATGCCAGATGCTGCAGAAGGAATGAACAGAACATGGCAATCACTGAGTGATCCATCCTCTGTTGTCCAGTCCCAGTTTCTAGCAGTCAGAGAATTTGGGACACCCAGAGCATGGGGTTGCATCCATGACCATCTTGGCTAGCAACCACTGATGGACCTATCCTCCATGAACTTATCTAATGCTTTGTTTAACCCAGTTATACTTTTGGCCTTCAGAACATTGCTTAGCACTGAGTTCCACAGGTTATTGATTTGTTGTGTGAAGTACTTCCTTATGTTTGTTTTAAACCTGCTGCCTATTAATTTCATTGGGTAACCCTAGTTCTTGTGTTATGTGAAGGGATAAATAACATTTCCTTATTCATTTTCTCCTCACCACTTATGATTTTACAGACCTCTATCATATCCCTGCCTAGTTGTCTCTTTTCCATGCTGAACAGTCCCAGACTTTTTAATCTCTCCTCTTCTGGAAGCTGTTCTATACCCTTAATAATTTCGGTTGCCCTTCTCAGTACTTTTTCCAGTTCTAATACATCTTTTTTGGGATGGGGCAACCAGAACTGCACACAGTATTCAAGGTGTGGACGTACCATGGATTTATATAGTGGCATTAAGATATTTTCTGTCTTATTATTTATCCCTTTCCTAATGGTTCCTAATAGTGTTAGCTTTTTTGACTGCCACTGCACATTCAGCAGATGTTTTCAGAGAACTATCCATGATGACATCAAGATCTCTCTCAAGCGGTAACAGTTAGTTTAGATTCCATCATTTTGTATGTATAGTTGGGATTATTTTTCTAATATGCATTCATTACTTATCAACATTGAATTTCCAAAGCCACACTGAGCACAGGGGGATGGATGAGCTAGAAATACCACAAGCAGTCAAGACTGAGCGAGAACTAAAGGTGGGATCAAAGAAGGTACATATGCACCTAATCCTGTTTTTAGGTGCCTGAGTCCCCTTTTTAGGCACAGTTGTGATTCACAACCTCCTACTCAGCTGCCGCCTAACTTTGTAGTACCTAAACTTGCTTGTTGCATAAGTTTTGGCAGTAAGAGTTCCATAGGTGCCTGTGTTTCTGCTACTGAGCATGCACATTGCGGCATCACTCTTGGTGTCCAGGTGCATGTCTCCTGCCTATGCTCTGGAATGATTCACACACTGAAGAAGATGGGTATTAGAGTGCGTAAGTCATGTGTGGGGCCCAATCTGGTAGGCAGTCTCTTAGCACACCTACTGGATCAGGCCCCACATGTGAGTTCACACAAAACAGCTGGGGGGAGGAGAGGAGGACAACCTCCATTCTAACTTTTAGCCTAGTGGTTAGGGTATTTATGCAGGATGTGGAAGACCCACCCTTCAAATCCCCCTCTGTCTGATGAGAAGAGATTTGAACAATGTGCTATAGGATATTCTGACATGGGGCTCCCTCAGTATCTCCTTTTGAAGTTGGCCCACTTTAATTAAATGATTGAATAATTAAATATTAATTAGACTGAGAAAGAGTTAGAATGACTCTATAGCTTAGTGGTTAGGACTGTGGCAACTCCCTGTTCAAGTCCATTCTCCCCTTCAGGTAGAATCATAGAAGTATAGGACTGGAAAGGACCTTGAGAAGTAATCTAGTCTAGTCTTCTGCACTCATTGCAGGACTACATAATAATTAGACCATTTCTGACAGGTGTTTGTCTAACCTGCTCTTAAAAACCTACAATGATGGAGATTCCACAACTTCCCTAAGGAATTTATTTCAGTGCTTAACTACCCTAACAATTAGGAATTTTTTCCTAATGTCCTACCTAAACCTCCCTTGCTGTAATTTAAGCCCATTACTTCTTACCCTATCCTCAAAGGTTAACAAGAACAATTTTCCCCTCTCCTCCTTGTAACAACCTTTTATGTACTTGAAAACTGTTATCATGTCCCCTCTCTCAGTCTTCTCTTCTCCAGACTAAACAAACCCATTTTTTTCAATCTTCCCTCATAGGTCATGTTTTCTAGACCTTTAATCCTTCTTGTTGCTCTTCTCTGGACTTTCCCCAATTTATCCACATCTTTCCTGTAATGTGGCACCCAGAACTGGACACAATACTCCAGTTGAGGCCTTATTAGCATGGAGTAGAGTGGAAGAATTACTTCTCATGTCTTGCTTACAACACACCTGCTAATACATCATAGAATGATGTTCACTGTTTTTGCAAGTGTTACACTGTTGACTCATATTTACCTTACGAGCTACTGTGACACCCCAGATCTCTTTCTGCAGTACTCCTTCCTGGGCAGTCATTTCCCATTTTGTATGTGTGCAACTGATTGTTCTTTCCTAAATGGAGTACTTTGCATTTGTCCTCATTGAATTTCATCCTGTGTATTTCAGATAATTTCTCCTGTTTGTCCAGATCATTTTAAATTTGAATCCTATCCTCCAAAATCCAAAGCACATCCTGGGTTAGTACCTTAACTGATCAGCTAAAGGTTATAAGGAAGTGCCTTCTTGGGCTGTTTTGTGTGAACTCGCATGCAGGTTTAAATTAAATTTATCCTGGCAAAAGTAGGTGTGCTGACAGGCCAACTATTGGATTGGGCCCCCGCATTCAATCTAGACAGCTGAATGCCTATCTTCCCCTGATTAATTAATCACAAACAGAGATAGGTGCCTTCCTACAGACCAGACTTAGGCACCAAACATCAAGAGTGGTTCAGGGCTTGGCATGCATCCTTCTCATAGACATCTCCCATTGGCTAGCTTAGGTGGCTCCCTGCCTAGCAGGGCTAGCTTTGTTGATTGCTTCTATGTCTCTCCTCATTCGTTGTGTAGGAGTCTGGGTGCCCAACTCAGGCTTTGTGGACCACAGTGATGTTCCTGTGACTTTCTAGGTGCCTAAAAGTTAGGAGCATCACAACACCTAAATCCCTTTTGTGGATCTGGGCTAAGGAATCTCTAAAAATGTTTTAGGACACCCCAGCACTATACAGCAAAAGGGAAATACCATGTCTCAACAGAATACTGTTCATGCAGGTGATATACACTGGCTGAATGGCAACCCTAAATCTCAGGCAAACTTCATTACTGCTGGAGCACTTACTACAGCTGTCAACAAGGTTGCCTAAGCATTTCCATCATAAATCACTTTTCAGTTACTCATACTTCTCAGATTTGCATGATTAAGGGTGAATTTTTCCAAGTCTAATTTCTGCCCAAGGATAAACTTGTTCTATTGTCTGCACAAAAGCAGTTCATTTTTGAGAATGGGGGGGACCTATTATTTTAAAAAAATCTAAAATATGTAAGTTTTATATGAACAGTTTTAGCAATGTCTGGAGGCAAAATAGGAAATTTGGTAGGTAAGAGCTGTGAGGAAGGAGAAGTGTCTTACAGTATCCTTGTGAAAATCCATTTGCCTTGTCACCAAGTTGTGAAGGTTTGAAAATAGTAGCTTGTACATGCCTGATAGCTTTTGAACTATGGCTGAAATTTTAACGTTGACGTTTGCTGACTTTTGAGTGCTTAACTGTATAACCCTAACATTATTGTGATGCTATACAATATTCTACATGAATTATATTTGCCCAATTGTGACCCTTGCCGCATACTCATACAGGGGATAGACAATGTAAGGAGTCCCGGCTCCTCACATAACAGGGAGGAAAGCAGTTTCTACAGGGCTGCTACTTTCTCTTTTCCCCTACACATGTGATGGGCCAGGACAGGGAGTAAAGAGAACCTTGGATATGAAATGTCCTCCAATACGCTTGCCAAGTGAACTGATGTGCCAGGAAAGTAATCTGTACTATCTGTAGTGCTAGCACAGATTATTTCCTCCCCTAGAACAAGGGGATACCCAAATTATGATTCTCTGAGTCACAATCAGTTTCCTGGCTTCAGCATTTCCAACCCCAAACATTTAAAACAAAAATCATAAGATTGGCTTTAAAATCATGTTTTTTTAAAAAATAATTAATTTGTGATGAGTTCTATTTGCCTTCTGGGTTTTTAGACTCTAGGATACACTAGGATCACATTTTCAAGATATTCTCCACAACCATGAGGGCTAGAAACTTCCTTTATCTATATACAAAAGCTCAGATTCTCACATATTAATATCACTCCAGGAGCTTGGGAAACACTTTTTGTCACAAGACTCCCAGTAAAATTGTGAGAGTTGGCAAGATTGTTGTGTGCTTCTGTGGCAGACAACAATGCATTGCCTCTTCCGCAGGGCTTGTGGCAAAGCCACAAATTGGCCCTAAATTATTAGACCCTGGTTGCACAAAGGATTGTATGCAGGCATACAGGATCGCAAAGCACTAAAGTAATGGAGCTCCATAGGTGTAACTCTTTGCAGGATCAGGCCTTATTTACTAGTATTGACATATCTTGGAACCACTTGCACACTCAATAAACAGACCTACCCAATTAAAGCTCACACAAATCCTTGTGTCAAATACTCTCAAACAGATGGAATTTAATCTCAGTAAACTTTCTCCTGCATTAATTTTACAAGTGACATTAACTGAACAGCACACGCCTGTATTCACCTCTTTGGATACAAATATTTTTCCAAAATTCTTAGCATGTAAATAAAGATGCAAACATGACGTAGAAAAAGATGTAAAAATTTAAGGAAAGGGGGGAAATCGGCATCTTGCATTAACTCAAGCAGAATGTAGTATTAAATAAGGACATTAGACAGTTTCACAATTTAAATTATTTTACGCAAAAATAGCTATTTTGTTTTTTTAGAATCCCACTGTTAAATTCTTTTGTTTCCCCATTTACGCTTAAACGATAACTGAGTAAAACATGGGTCACTATATACAATGGGAACTGAGACGTCACAAAACCTGTGTTTATTGGCATCATCTGCTAGGGCAATTGTCAAATTCAGATTCCGGGGTAACTGGAATTAAATTAGCTTTTTATACATTGTAAATTGTAAATCTTGTTTCTTTTTTATATATTCCTATTATTATTACATTAAGTATTTCAAACCTTGTTAATATTGACCAGAGACCTATCAGAAAATTCATAGCTTTCCTAAGCATCTGTAGAGCAAAAATGACATGATTATGGTAGCTTCTTTGTGAGTACAGGGTTCTGCATAACATCAGTGAAAACAGACCAGTCTTATTAATTTAATTCTACTGCTTGTTAGAAAAGATAGGAATGGTAGCAGAGACACTGGAGCTGTTGATTTGCAGGTTCAGGAAGATAGCAAATGCATCAGTTTACATGTGGAAGTTGTTTTCTCCACTGCAAGAGTTAAAAGCTAGTTTTATTAAATGAAGGCTTAAAATCTGCAAAAAATGGATGGCTGTAGCTCCCTCACACTGGTGAGTGGATTTCTGCTTGTTACTGGTGAATGGATTTCAAGTAACGAGTATTAACATTATCAGTCACTGTTCTAGTTAATGGGCTAGAAGTGTCTGTTGGAATAGTTGTGTATTTATCCTTCTCTTGTTTAGCTAGTAAGTGTTTGGCTGTACATATTGGGCCAAATCTTACTCCTATTGGTATCAGTGGGACTTTTATAAAATGATTTCTGTGGTAGCAGGATCAACCTCACATTCAGAATTTCCAATGGAAGATTTATCACATTAAGAATTCTATTCTCCAATTGATGTTGACCAGAAAGAAACAACTTTTAGGAGCATTAATGGTATATACTTGTATTAAGGGGAGAAAAGATTCCCTAGCAGACAAATTCAGGAAATATTGGAGTTTCAAAAGGTAGAGAAGATCATTTGCCTTTCTGCTGAGCTGTTTCCTTTATGCACAACTGCTTTTTCCTATGGCGTTGCCTTGGTAGTCCAGCATTAAGGGAATAGTCCAGAGAAGAGATTAGTTTGCTAATTAGGGCTGTCAATTAATCACAGTTAACTCATGCGATTAACTCAAAAAATTAATTGTGATTAATCACACTGTAAAACAATAGAATAACAATTGAAATTTATTGGATGAAATATTTTGGATGTTTTTCAATTATTGTTTTTCAATTGGATGTTTTCAATTATAACGCAGCATACAAAGTGTACAGTGCACACTTTATATTATTTTTATTACCAATATTTGCACTGTAAAAGTAACAGAAATAGTATTTTTCAATTCACCTCATACAAGTACTGTAGTGCAATCCCTTTATCATGAAAGTGCAACTTACAAATGTAGGGTGTTTTGTTACATAACTGCACTCAAAAACAAAACAACGTAAAACTTTAGAGCCTACATGTCCACTCAGTCCTACTTCTTGTTCAGCCAAATGCTAAGAGAAACAAGTTTGTTTACATTTACAGGAGATAATGCTGCCCACTTCTTAATTACAACTTCACCTGAAAGTGAGAACAGGTGTTCGCATGTCACTGTTGTAGCTGGCATCGCAAGATATTTACATGCCAGATGCGCTAAAGATTCATATGCCTCTTCATGCTTCGGCCATCGTTCCAGAGGATGTATTTCCATGATGATGATGCTTGTTAAAAAAATAATGCATTAATTAAATTTGTGACTGAACTCCTTGGGGGGAGAATTGTATGTCTCCTGCTCTGTTTTACCCACATTCTGCCATATATTTCAAGTTATAGCAGTCTCAGATGATGACCCAGCACATGTTGTTTGTTTTAAGAACACTTTCACTGCAAATTTGACAAAATGCAAACAAGATACCAATGTGAAAGTTCTAAAGATAGCTACAGCACTCAACCCAAGATTTAAGAATCTGAAGTGCCTTCCAAAATTTGAGAGGGATGAAGTGTAGAGCATGCTTTCAGAAGTCTTAAAAGAGCAACACTCTGATGCAGAAACTACAGAACCCAAACCACCAAAAAAGAAAATGAACCTTCTGCCGGTGGTATCTGACTCAGATGATGTAAATGAACATGCATCGGTGCACACTGCTTTGGATCATTATCGAGCAGAACCCGTCATCAGCACGAACACATATCCTCTGGGAATGGTGGTTGAAGCATGAAGGGACATATGAATCTTTAGCGCATCTGGCATGTAAATATATTGTGATGCCGGCTACAACATTGCCATGCAAATGCCTGTTCTCTTTTTCAGGTGACATTGTAAACAAGAAGCAGGCAGCATTATCTTCTGCAAATATAAACAAATTTGTTTGTCTGAGCAATTGGCTGAACAAGAAGTAGGACTGAGTGGACTTGTAGGTTTTAAAGTTTTACATTGTTTTATTTTTGAATGCAGGGATTTTTTTACATAATTCTACGTTTGTAAGTTCAACTTTCATGATAAAGAGATTGCACTGTGTAAGGTGAATTGAAAAATACTGTCTTGTTTTTTACAGTGCAAATATTTATAATAAAAATAAATATAAACTAGAACTGTACGCTTTATATTCTGTGTTGTAATTGAAATATATTGGAAAATGTAGAAAACATCAAAATATTTAAGTAAATGGTATTCTATTATTAACAGCTCATCGCGATTAATTTTTTTAATCGCTTGACAGCCCTAGTGCTAACCCTCAAACCAGTGGTTTTCAACTTCTGGTCCTTGGACCCGTGAGGGTCTGCAGATCCTAAGATTTCCAAAGGGGTCCACACCTCTATTGGAAAAAAATTAGGGGTCCTCAGATGAAAAAAGGTTGAAAACCACTGCTACAAACCACTACTACATTCTCAACAATACTGGTGTAAATTCAGCAACTACTGGGGACAGTAATTCCTTACGCTGCTAGGTTTGGGAAATCAATGTGTCCTCCTCTATTAAATGTAGTGAATGCTGCATATGGATGTTAATTATTGAAAGTCTCATCTTGCAGGTTTGCATTTGGCATATTGTTTTACCATGTTAACAATTTGCATATTTTGCTCTGGTTTGCTAAACTACTCTCTAGTTCTCATATGATTTTCTTTCCCTTTGAACAGTTCACAGGATCGACTATCGATGGTACCAAGAGGGGGATGGGCGTGGATATCTCTCTTCTGAGCTGCCAGTATTTCCTAGCTCAGCTTCTTGTTTCTATAGTGATGGGACCCATAACTTCCATGGTGGGCAGCGCTAACGGGGTGATGTATTTTGCCAGCCTCGTGTCTTTCATTGGCTGCTTGTTTTCCTCTCTGTGTGTCATATATGAGATTCCAGCCAACGAGGAGATGGCTGAGGAGCAGCAGCCGTTGGTGCTGAGCGTGTGAAGGGGCCCCAGCTCCGCAGTGCGGGATCTCTGGTGCGGCTCCATCAGCCGCCGGAGAGGGGCTGGCGTCTGCCGGGGAAGAAGAGGCACCAATCCGTACGAGGCCCGCTGGACGCTGCAATAAAAGCGACTCAAACAAACTGTACTTGTGCCTCCTTATTACTCCGGACGGCAAGTGCTGCGTGCCCCGCGGGAAGGCTGCCCCGATTGCCCCTGGGGCGCTGCGCACAGCTGGCGGGGCCACACCAGCCAAACACACGCCCTGCAGCGGCCGGTATGGGCGGAGGAGGGGCAGCGGGGCGCGCCTGTCCCGGAGACCGCCCGGTGCTGGGGCAGGGGGGATCCACCCCCTCCTGTTGGTCGTGTCTGACCCGACGTCACGTCGGTCGGATCTTCCCCAAAGGGTTCTTGGAGGAGGGGTCACGGCCTTAGCGCCATAGGCCCCGCCCCCGAAAGGCCAATGGCCTTGGTTATTGCTAGGACAACCGGCCCCGCCAGCCACTGATTAGCACCTCCTATTGGGCCGCCGTCCGGATTACTCACTGGTAGCCAATGGACTCCGAGAGTGTTGTGATATCATCTCTGATTGGCTACTGAGATGGCGTGCCCTCCCTCAAAGGGGGCGGGGCTCCGGCTTTGACTTGACCATAGTGTTCCGTGTATCCCGCCGCCCTCCCATTGTCCTGGTCGGTAGCGGCTGCTCGCCCTGAGTCCGTATCCGGGTTCTCTTGCAGCACTTCGCAGGCGCCGCTGTAGAGTGAGTCTGTGGGAGCCCGGAGAGCGGGGGTGCTGCTGGCCGGGCTGAGCTCCCGAGTCTGTGCCCGGCCCGAGCCGCCGCTGGGTCCCTCAGCCTGAGCCTGCCATGGGAGTGTGGCAACCTGGACCGGGGGGTGTCTTAAGAATTCATGCCTAGTAATGAACAAAGGATCTTTGGCACTCCAAGTATATGGAGGATCGCAACAGAAAACCTATTGTCTTTTAATGACAGGTTTCAGAGTAACAGCCGTGTTAGTCTGTATTCGCAAAAAGAAAAGGAGGACTTGTGGCACCTTAGAGACTAACCAATTTATTTGAGCATGAGCTTTCGTGAGCTCATGCTCAAATTGGTTAGTCTCTAAGGTGCCACAAGTACTCCTTTTCTTTTTATTGTCTTTTAAGATAATAAAATCGTTTGCACTGAAAAACATGTTGAGTTACCTGGAAGTTTTTCAGCTGGTTTGTGACGTGCTCCACAACCAAGCCAGCGTTTGAGTCTCTCAGTGTTCAAG
The DNA here is from genome assembly GCF_965140235.1 of Caretta caretta. NCBI lineage: Eukaryota > Metazoa > Chordata > Testudines > Cheloniidae > Caretta > Caretta caretta. Next base: position 23,901,169 of record NC_134223.1, read on the forward strand.
CCAACAAGCTTTTCATTTGGCTGTTGGGGAGTGGGTCATAGCAACCCACTTGCTCTAACCACAGGTGAGATCACCGGTGTACATTATTTCCGGCCGATGTTCCCCTTGGGCTGCTGTTAGCGTACTGGGGCGAGTAGCTTCCAGTCTTTGTTCCTGGTCAGACACTATTACCCTGTGTACCAGGACAAATAACTTCCGGTTATTGGTTCTAGTACATCCGATGAAGTGAGCTGTAGCTCACGAAAGCTCATGCTCAAATAAATTGGTTAGTCTCTAAGGTGCCACAAGTCCTCCTTTTCTTTTTGCGAATACAGACTAACACGGCTGTTACTCTGAAACCTGGTTCTAGTTGAATACCATTAGAGCCTTTACTAGGGTAACTTAACTTCTGCTCACCGTTTCACAATCCGTGGGCCAGTAGGAAGGGAAGTGGGGCTCTGCCCTGAGTGGGTGGTGCTGCTATTAGGCAAAGGTCGGAGGAGGAGGTGGCGGCCGCATTGGCACTGGGAGACCTGGATTTCACGGTGAGACAATGAAGACAACAGATTAATATGGTCCTGCCTGCCATGCCCTGACGGGCCTTCGTGCATCATGAGCATTGTAGTTCCATCCTCCTGGGTGTTCCAGTCCCCACCCCGTTGTGCCTTGTGACCTCCCTACTGATATCCAGTAGGGGTATTGGGTTATTTTGGGTTTTGCAGATGCCAGCCAGGGGCCCAGAGTCACACACTGGAGTGTTGCCTTAGCCCCCACCCCCCAGTTGCAACCTGCTTGTCCTCCCACCAGGTACCCATGTGAACATCTGGCTTTAACGCTGTTCTCTGCACATTTTCCAGGTGCTGGGGGTGGTCCTGGGCCTGGAAACATCTAGTGACTGCATCTGTTTGCAGGAGCAGGGCCAAATCCTTTATGGGCCCAGGTGTAAAGGTCAGATTTCTTCTTTTATAAATCAAGGTTCTTTGGAGTCGATGAACAGAAAGTCTGCATCATAAACAAGTTTTCCAGTAAATGTTAATTAATATATGATGCTTCTAAGTACACCAAGATAAGTAGCCTTCAGAGGTATTTGTGAGAAAGGGGGAGTCATGTGTTAGCATAATCACAGTAGCTTGATTAGCTCCTAGGCAGGTCTTTCCATTCACAGATTCAAAGGAAGGAGTGTGTCTTTAGGTAGTGACTCTGTGGGTGCTCTGAGGCCCAAACACCCATGGGAAAAAAATAGTGGGTGCTCAGCACCCACCAGCCACAGAGGCAGATGGAGGGTCTTGGGGAGGAGCGGGGGTGAAGCACCTGCAGGAAAAATAAAGCTTAGTGCATATGAAAGATGTGGGA
>NC_134224.1:0-2500 GCF_965140235.1 Caretta caretta
CCCTAACCCTAACCCTAACCCTAACCCTAACCCTAACCCTAACCCTAACCCTAACCCTAACCCTAACCCTAACCCTAACCCTAACCCTAACCCTAACCCTAACCCTAACCCTAACCCTAACCCTAACCCTAACCCTAACCCTAACCCTAACCCTAACCCTAACCCTAACCCTAACCCTAACCCTAACCCTAACCCTAACCCTAACCCTAACCCTAACCCTAACCCTAACCCTAACCCTAACCCTAACCCTAACCCTAACCCTAACCCTAACCCTAACCCTAACCCTAACCCTAACCCTAACCCTAACCCTAACCCTAACCCTAACCCTAACCCTAACCCTAACCCTAACCCTAACCCTAACCCTAACCCTAACCCTAACCCTAACCCTAACCCTAACCCTAACCCTAACCCTAACCCTAACCCTAACCCTAACCCTAACCCTAACCCTAACCCTAACCCTAACCCTAACCCTAACCCTAACCCTAACCCTAACCCTAACCCTAACCCTAACCCTAACCCTAACCCTAACCCTAACCCTAACCCTAACCCTAACCCTAACCCTAACCCTAACCCTAACCCTAACCCTAACCCTAACCCTAACCCTAACCCTAACCCTAACCCTAACCCTAACCCTAACCCTAACCCTAACCCTAACCCTAACCCTAACCCTAACCCTAACCCTAACCCTAACCCTAACCCTAACCCTAACCCTAACCCTAACCCTAACCCTAACCCTAACCCTAACCCTAACCCTAACCCTAACCCTAACCCTAACCCTAACCCTAACCCTAACCCTAACCCTAACCCTAACCCTAACCCTAACCCTAACCCTAACCCTAACCCTAACCCTAACCCTAACCCTAACCCTAACCCTAACCCTAACCCTAACCCTAACCCTAACCCTAACCCTAACCCTAACCCTAACCCTAACCCTAACCCTAACCCTAACCCTAACCCTAACCCTAACCCTAACCCTAACCCTAACCCTAACCCTAACCCTAACCCTAACCCTAACCCTAACCCTAACCCTAACCCTAACCCTAACCCTAACCCTAACCCTAACCCTAACCCTAACCCTAACCCTAACCCTAACCCTAACCCTAACCCTAACCCTAACCCTAACCCTAACCCTAACCCTAACCCTAACCCTAACCCTAACCCTAACCCTAACCCTAACCCTAACCCTAACCCTAACCCTAACCCTAACCCTAACCCTAACCCTAACCCTAACCCTAACCCTAACCCTAACCCTAACCCTAACCCTAACCCTAACCCTAACCCTAACCCTAACCCTAACCCTAACCCTAACCCTAACCCTAACCCTAACCCTAACCCTAACCCTAACCCTAACCCTAACCCTAACCCTAACCCTAACCCTAACCCTAACCCTAACCCTAACCCTAACCCTAACCCTAACCCTAACCCTAACCCTAACCCTAACCCTAACCCTAACCCTAACCCTAACCCTAACCCTAACCCTAACCCTAACCCTAACCCTAACCCTAACCCTAACCCTAACCCTAACCCTAACCCTAACCCTAACCCTAACCCTAACCCTAACCCTAACCCTAACCCTAACCCTAACCCTAACCCTAACCCTAACCCTAACCCTAACCCTAACCCTAACCCTAACCCTAACCCTAACCCTAACCCTAACCCTAACCCTAACCCTAACCCTAACCCTAACCCTAACCCTAACCCTAACCCTAACCCTAACCCTAACCCTAACCCTAACCCTAACCCTAACCCTAACCCTAACCCTAACCCTAACCCTAACCCTAACCCTAACCCTAACCCTAACCCTAACCCTAACCCTAACCCTAACCCTAACCCTAACCCTAACCCTAACCCTAACCCTAACCCTAACCCTAACCCTAACCCTAACCCTAACCCTAACCCTAACCCTAACCCTAACCCTAACCCTAACCCTAACCCTAACCCTAACCCTAACCCTAACCCTAACCCTAACCCTAACCCTAACCCTAACCCTAACCCTAACCCTAACCCTAACCCTAACCCTAACCCTAACCCTAACCCTAACCCTAACCCTAACCCTAACCCTAACCCTAACCCTAACCCTAACCCTAACCCTAACCCTAACCCTAACCCTAACCCTAACCCTAACCCTAACCCTAACCCTAACCCTAACCCTAACCCTAACCCTAACCCTAACCCTAACCCTAACCCTAACCCTAACCCTAACCCTAACCCTAACCCTAACCCTAACCCTAACCCTAACCCTAACCCTAACCCTAACCCTAACCCTAACCCTAACCCTAACCCTAACCCTAACCCTAACCCTAACCCTAACCCTAACCCTAACCCTAACCCTAACCCTAACCCTAACCCTAACCCTAACCCTAACCCTAACCCTAACCCTAACCCTAACCCTAACCCTAACCCTAACCCTAACCCTAACCCTAACCCTAACCCTAACCCTAACCCTAACCCTAACCCTAACCCTAACCCTAACCCTAACCCTAACCCTAACCCTAACCCT